>NC_048590.1:45021887-45196887 GCF_013265735.2 Oncorhynchus mykiss
ACCAGAAAATTATGTCATTATCATGCCAAATCTTGCCCTCAGGGAAGATGTGGCCAATTGTTATGTTATTACTCTGAGGGACTCTTAGGCATTTGGCGACAGCCTTCGTCAACATCTATCCTATGTTCACTAACAGTGCAGTTGGCAGTGGAGGAGACCCAAAAGGGAGCCTTCTTCAACCAGGGCCAGTGCTGCACGGCCGCGTCGCGTGTCTTCGTGGAGGAACAGGTCTATGAGGAGTTTGTACGCCGCAGCGTCGAGAGTGCCAAGAGTATCGTCATAGGAGACCCCCTGGACCCACGTACATCACATGGACCACAGGTGTCTCTTCTCTCCTCTCCCCCTCTCTTCACTCTTCTCTCTTCTCTCCTCCTCTCTTCTCTCTTCTCTCTTCTCTCCTCCTCTCCCCCTCTCTTCTCTCTTCTCTCTTCTCTCCTCTCCCCCTCTCTTCTCTCTTCTCTCCTCTCCCCCTCTCTTCTCTCTTCTCTCCTCCTCTCTTCTCTCTTCTCTCTTTTCTCCTCCTCTCTTCTCTCTTCTCTCTTCTCTCCTCCTCTCCCCCTCTCTTCTCTTCTCTCCTCTCCCCCTCTCTTCTCTCTTCTCTCCTCCTCTCTTCTCTCTTTTCTCCTCCTCTCTTCTCTCTTCTCTCTTCTCTCCTCCTCTCCCCCTCTCTTCTCTTTTCTATCCTCCTCTCCCCCTCTTCTCTTTTCTCTCCTCCTCTCCCCCTCTCTTCTCTTTTCTCTCCTCCTCTCCCCCCTCCCCCCTCTCTTCTCTCCTCCTCTCCCCCTCTCGTCTCTTTTCTCTCCTCCTCTCCCCCCTCCCTCCTCTCTTCTCTCCTCCTCTCCCCCTCTCGTCTCTTTTCTCTCCTCCTCTCCCCCCTCCCTCCTCTCTTCTCTCCTCCTCTCCCCCTCTCGTCTCTTTTCTCTCCTCCTCTCCCCCCTCGCCCCTCTCTTCTCTCCTCCTCTCCCCCTCTCTTCTCTCTTCTCTCTTCTCTCTTCTCTCCTCTCCCCCTCTCTTCTCTCTTCTCTCCTCCTCTCTTCTCTCTTCTCTATTTTCTCCTCCTCTCTTCTCTCTTCTCTCTTCTCTCCTCCTCTCCCCCTCTCTTCTCTTTTCTATCCTCCTCTCCCCCTCTCTTCTCTTTTCTATCCTCCTCTCCCCCTCTCGTCTCTTTTCCCTTCTCCTCTCCCGCTCTTGTCTCTTTTCTCTCCTCCTCTCCCCCTCTTGTTTCTTTTCTCTCCTCCTCTCCCCCCTCTCGTCTCTCTTCTCTCCTCCTCTCCCCCTCTCGTCTCTTTTCTATCGTCTTCTCCCCCTCTCGTCTCTTTTCTCTCCTCCTCTCCCCCCTCTCGTCTCTATTCTCTCCTCCTCTCCCCCCTCTCGTCTCTCTTCTCTCCTCCTCTCCCCCTCTCGTCTCTTTTCTCTCCTCCTCTCCCCTCCTCGTCTCTTTTCCCTCCTCCTCTCCCCCTCTTGTCTCTTTTCTCTCCTCCTCTCCCCCTCGTCTCTTTTCTCTCCTCCTCTCCCCCCTCCCCCCTCTCTTCTTTCCTCCTCTCCCCCTCTCGTCTCTTTTCTCTCCTCCTCTCCCCCCTCTCGTCTTTTTTCCCTCCTCCTCTCCCGCTCTTGTCTCTTTTCTCTCCTCCTCTCTCCCTCTTGTCTCTTTTCTCTCCTCTCCCCCTCTCGTCTCTCTTCTCTCCTCCTCTCCCCCTCCCGTCTCTTTTCTCTCCTCTTCTCCCCCTCTCGTCTCTTTTCTCTCCTCCTCTCCCCCGCTCATCTCTTTTCTCTCCTCTTCTCCCCCTCTCGTCTCTTTTCTCTCCTCCTCTCCCTCTCTCGTCTCTTTTCTCTCCTCCTCTCCCCCCTCTCTTCTCTTCTCTTTATTTTCTTCTGGCGCCTCTCAGACAGGTGTTTGGATAGCAGAGCAGACACAGTTTGTCAGAAAGTCTCCACTGACACAGAGCAAGCCGTCCAAACTCCACAACCCTTAGTCATTGTGCCTGTGATACCGCCAGTAGAAATAAATCTCAAATTTGTCAACTTACAGCAAAATGCTCAAATATGGGGCAACAGACAGTATACAGTATTCAATACCAATACCAGATCAATGTGGAGCTATATACAGGAAGTACCAGTACCAGATCAATGTGCTACTATATACAGGAAGTACCAGTACCAGATCAATGTGGAGCTATATACAGGAAGTACCAGTACCAGATCAATGTGGAGCTATATACAGGAAGTACCAGTACCAGATCAATGTGGAGCTATATACAGGGAGTAGCAGATCAATGTGAGGCTATATACAAGGAGTACCAGTAGAGGTAGATATGTACATAAAGGCAGGGTAAAGTGACTAGGCATCAGGATAGATAATAAGAGTAAAATTAAGAACAGAGTAACTGCAGCATGTGTATACATGTGTATATATAGTCTAGTGAGTGTGTATATAGTGTGTATATATAGTCTAGTGAGTGTGTATATATAGTCTAGTGAGTGTGTATATATAGTCTAGTGAGTGTGTATCTAGTGTGTTTATATAGTCTAGTGAGTGTGTATACGGTGTGTGTATATATAGTCTAGTGAGTGTGTATATATATAGTCTAGTGAGGGTGTATATATAGTCTAGTGAGTGTGTATATATAGTCTAGTGAGTGTGTATACTGTGTGTATATATAGTCTAGTGAGTGTGTATATAGTGTGTATATATAGTCTAGTGAGGGTGTATATATAGTCTAGTGAGTGTGTATATATAGTCTAGTGAGTGTGTATACTGTGTGTATATATAGTCTAGTGAGTGTGTATACTGTGTGTATATATAGTCTAGTGAGTGTGTATACTGTGTGTATATATAGTCTAGTGAGTGTGTATACTGTGTGTATATATAGTCTAGTGAGGGTGTATATATAGTCTAGTGAGTGTGTATATATAGTCTAGTGAGTGTGTATACTGTGTGTAATATAGTCTAGTGAGTGTGTATACTGTGTGTATATATTGTCTAGTGAGTGTGTATACTGTCTGTGTATATAGTCTAGTGAGTGTGTATATATACAGTGCCTTGCGAAAGTATTCGGCCCCCTTGAACTTTGCGACCTTTTGCCACATTTCAGGCTTCAAACATAAAGATATAAAACTGTATTTTTTTGTGAAGAATCAACAACAAGTGGGACACAATCATGAAGTGGAACAACATTTATTGGATATTTCAAACTTTTTTAACAAATCAAAAACTGAAAAATTGGGCGTGCAAAATTATTCTGAATACTTTCGCAAGGCACTGTAGTCTAGTGAGTGTGTATATAGTGTGTATATATAGTCTAGTGAGTGTGTATATATAGTCTAGTGAGTGTGTATATATAGTCTAGCGAGTGTGTATATATATTGTCTAGTGAGTGTGTATATATAGTCTAGTGAGTGTGTATATAAAGTCTAGTGAGTGTGTATACGGTGTGTGTATATAGTCTAGTGAGTGTGCATATGGTCAGTGCAAGACAGAGTCAGTGCAGATAGTTTGGGAACCATTAGTTGACTATTTAGCAGTCTGGCTATTCAGCAATGTTATGGTTTTGGGGTAGAAGCTGCCTTGGAGCCGATTGGTCCGAGAGCCGATGCTCGGGTACCGTTTGCCGGATGGTAGCAGAGTGAGCAGTCTATGGCTTGGGTGGTTGGAGTCTTTGGTAATTATTCACGATTAGATCAGTTCCCAACTTTGGACCAAATCCTACAGATGTAGGAGCTTCATTTGAGCCAGTTTGCTACGGCAGGAAAATAATCCTGCAGCAACAGGAAATGTGAATTATAATGTGGATTTGGTTAATGGACATTTTTGTAGGGGGTTGACACATTTTTCTCTGTGCTTAGCTCAGATATTCATGTAAGTCATGCAGTGAAGTCAATCCAATATTATCTTAAGTTAACCGTGCAGGCCACAATTTAGGATTCAGTCCTTTACTTTTAGTCTACAGCTGACAGCATGAGAAGATGTGGGACAGTTACAGAACGTATCCTTCAGGTCTTGTCTGACAGAAACGTAGTTTCCATTACGCCGGTGGTTATCAACGTAAGCTATCAGTATGGGTTCACTAAAGATCACTTGTGGTGGGAGCAGAAAATCTCCCATTATTTTTCTAGCTGTTCTTTCTTTTGCTCCTGTGCCAACTTTGGATGTGTGTAAATGAATACTCCCTTTATAGCCATTACTTTACCTTTTGTGTAATGACATCACCCTGCCTGCCTCCAACTCCCTCCCTCCCTCCCTCACTCCCTCCCTCACTCCCTCCCTCCCTCCCTCCCTCCCTCCCTCCCTCCCTCCCTCCCTCCCTCCCTCCCTCCCTCCCTCCCTCCCTCCCTCCCTCCCTCCCTCCCTCCCTCATCTCCTCTCCTCTCATCTCCTATCTTCCCCTGTTCCTCCAGATTGACCAGAAGCAGTTTGATAAGATACTGGAGTTGATTGACAGCGGGAAGAAGGAGGGAGCCAAACTGGAGTGTGGGGGCGTGGCCATGGAGGACACAGGCCTCTACATCCAGCCCGCCGTATTCTCCCATGTCAAGGACCACATGCGCATCGCCAAGGAAGAGGTGAGAGATCCAAATTCTGATCTATGGTCAGTTTTGTGATTTTCTTGTCAGATGGTTAAGGTTAGGATTGGGGGATGATGCTTCCGTCCACCCAACGCTGCCTGAAGAAGACTTAAACAGTCGAAACCTGTCCTGATATTAATTATAAACTGGGTGGTTCGAGTCCTGAATGTTGATTGCCTGACAGCCGTGGTACTGTATATCAGACCGTATACCACTGGTATGACAAAATCTTTATTTTTACTGCTCTGATTACATTGTTAACCAGTGTATAGTAGCAATAAGGCACCTCGGGTGTTTGTGCGATATGGCCAATATACTACGGCTAAGGGCTGTATCGAGGCACTCCGCGTTGCTTCGTGTGTAAGAACAGCCCTTAGCCGTGGTATATATACCACACTCCCTCTGACCTTATTGCTTAAATATACCACAGGCAGATCATTCTGTTCTCTGTATATAATACCTGTAAATAGTCACCTGAACTTTTTCTGCATCGTACTGTGTCTTTGTTCTGTGATTGGAGGAAGGAAAGCTGATCCTAGATCTGTGATCTGTGTCTATGGGAAACTTCTACCCAGAGCTAGGGGTTTCTGATGTTGGCTTTACAGTGATTTCATTCATAAAAATGAGAACGCCACCACTGGTCCAGGCAGTTTTGTTGTATACCACTGCCATCTTCTGGTGGTGTGGTTGAAGTGCAGGTTCAGACAACTGTATATCTATGGTTCAAACAAGGTCATAGTCATGGAGATGGATGGAGGGCGCGTCTTTACATCTGTGGCATAATGGCTTCTGTGACAGCATGGCCTGCGCCATGTAGATCTTTCTCCAATTGAAAGTAGTCAATTTATTCTTGTTTTTCTTCTATGAGTCGGTAGACAAACTGAAAGTGTGTACACTGCCACCTAATGTGTGTTTTCTGAACAGGCATAAAGCCAAGGTTGGTGATTTAATGCCGCCTGCCATTCATTGGCTGATCCCTCCTGCTGACCTGGATAGAATTCTGCCATCCTTCCTTAACCCATAGAAAGGTCCACCCAATTGACTACTTTAAAATGGTAAAAGTGCTCAATGGATCTGCTCATGCTAATACTGGCTTTGTGGTATTAGAGCTGTCTATCCAAGTCTATGGTCATGGTAAAGCAGGATCATATCATAGAAATACATAGAGGACTCTAGTGGCCAAAAGCCGTTTTAGCATGGGCAGCGCTATTGAGGACTTTCACCATTTTTATGTAGTCAATTGGGTGGGACTTCCTATGGGTTAAGGAATGATCACATAATTCCATCCAGGTCATCAGGAGGGATCAGTAAATTAATTATAATCGTGAAAAAACATTCCATTACTATAGGTGGCAGTAAATTGCCAACCTTGGCTTTATATCTGTTCAAACAACACACTGCAGGTGAAAAGAAACAACACACTGAAACAACACACTGCAGGTGAAAAGAAACAACACACTGCAGGTGTAAAGAAACAACACACTGCAGGTGTAAAGAAACAACATACTGCAGGTGAAAAGAAACAACACACTGCAGGTGTAAAGAAACAACACACTGCAGGTGTAAAGAAGCAACACACTGCAGGTGAAAAGAAACAACACACTGCAGGTGTAAAGAAGCAACACACTGCAGGTGAAAAGAAACAACACACTGCAGGTGTAAAGAAACAACACACTGCAGGTGTAAAGAAACAACACACTGCAGGTGTAAAGAAACAACACACTGCAGGTGTAAAGAAACAACACACTGCAGGTGTAAAGAAACAACACACTGCAGGTGTAAAGAAACAACACACTGCAGGTGTAAAGAAACAACACACTGCAGGTGTAAAGAAACAACACACTGCAGGTGTAAAGAAGCAACACACTGCAGGTGTAAAGAAACAACACACTGCAGGTGTAAAGAAACAACACACTGCAGGTGAAAAGAAACAACACACTGCAGGTGAAAAGAAACAACACACTGCAGGTGTAAAGAAACAACACACTGCAGGTGAAAAGAAACAACACACTGCAGGTGAAAAGAAACAACACACTGCAGGTGAAAAGAAACAACACACTGCAGGTGAAAAGAAACAACACACTGCAGGTGTAAAGAAACAACACACTGCAGGTGTAAAGAAACAACACACTGCAGGTGTAAAGAAGCAACACACTGCAGGTGTAAAGAAACAACACACTGCAGGTGTAAAGAAACAACACACTGCAGGTGAAAAGAAACAACACACTGCAGGTGAAAAGAAACAACACACTGCAGGTGAAAAGAAACAACACACTGCAGGTGTAAAGAAACAACATACTGCAGGTGAAAAGAAACAACACACTGCAGGTGAAAAGAAACAACACACTGCAGGTGTAAAGAAACAACACACTGCAGGTGTAAAGAAGCAACACACTGCAGGTGTAAAGAAACAACACACTGCAGGTGTAAAGAAACAACACACTGCAGGTGAAAAGAAACAACACACTGCAGGTGAAAAGAAACAACACACTGCAGGTGAAAAGAAACAACACACTGCAGGTGTAAAGAAACAACACACTGCAGGTGTAAAGAAACAACACACTGCAGGTGTAAAGAAGCAACACACTGCAGGTGTAAAGAAACAACACACTGCAGGTGTAAAGAAACAACACACTGCAGGTGTAAAGAAACAACACACTGCAGGTGTAAAGAAACAACACACTGCAGGTGTAAAGAAACAACACACTGCAGGTGTAAAGAAACAACACACTGCAGGTGTAAAGAAGCAACACACTGCAGGTGTAAAGAAACAACACACTGCAGGTGAAAAGAAACAACACACTGCAGGTGAAAAGAAACAACACACTGAAACAACACACTGCAGGTGAAAAGAAACAACACACTGCAGGTGAAAAGAAACAACACACTGCAGGTGAAAAGAAACAACACACTGAAACAACACACTGCAGGTGAAAAGAAACAACACACTGCAGGTGAAAAGAAACAACACACTGAAACAACACACTGCAGGTGAAAAGAAACAACACACTGCAGGTGTAAAGAAACAACACACTGCAGGTGAAAAGAAACAACACACTGCAGGTGAAAAGAAACAACACACTGAAACAACACACTGCAGGTGAAAAGATGTCGCCGAAGAACATGGCTGACGTTTTATATTCTCCCAACCAATTGTGATATTTATAGCCTCGTTATTGTTATTCTTATTGTGTTACTTTTTATTCTTATTTTTTACTTTTGTCTATTTGGTAAATATTGTCTTAACTCTTCTTGAACTGCACTGTTGGTTGAGGGCTTGTCAGTAAGCATTTCACAGTAAGGTCTACATTTGTTGTATTCGGCACATGTGACAAATAAAGTTTGATTTGTTTGGATTTGAAGTATGTAGCCTTTTAGTTTGTTTACCAACTCATCAAATTAGTAGAAGAAGAAAATGTACTACTTAAAAATGGAGATGGCCTCAATGGCACTACCCATGCCCCCACATGCCCCCCCCCCCCCCCCATGCCCCCACATGCCCCCACATGCCCCCACAGACCAATTGTGGCAGATGCAATGTTACATCCTATACATATCTCTATGGGTTGTATTCACTAGACACCAAACGGAAGAAAATGGACTGACACAGGGAGGAACCTGAACCTGTCAAATAACAAACGCTTGTGTTTTTTATTATTAATACCACCCAAGGCTGTTCTGATTGGTGCTGATTGATCCTACAGACATTTATTTGGACACAACACAACATTGACATGGTTCAGCAGTGAAGTCATTGCATTTTTTAATATAACATTTTCTTCACATTATTCATCAAATCCAAGTCAATCTAAATTGGGCGTTGAACTGACATCTGTGGCCTGTGAGGCTTTGCTTTATCCTTCTCCTGCTGACCATGGCCTGTTTGATTACATAACAAACCTACCTGTCTCTTCTCCTTGAAGTAATCACTGATCCAACAAACTGATAGGTGTAAGCAATTACCAATTACCAGCCATGTCACATCAGGGATTTCTTCAAAGGAGGGCAGTAGGAAGGATGCATTTGAACAGGGCATGTAATCTTCTCCATGACCCCATCCAGATCTTCGGCCCGGTCCAGTGTATATTCCGATTCAAGAGCCAGCAGGAGGCCATAGAGAGAGCCAACAGTACGGAGTACGGCTTGGCTTCTGCCGTGTTCACACGCAATCTGGACCGGGCTCTCTCTGTGTCTGCCGCCCTGGAGACTGGCACCGTCTGGTAGGTTACTGTTAACTCCTGAACAATGGTACCTTGCTAGTATCACTACATATGACTACAGCAACAACTATTAGCTGCTACTATTCCCATCCTAACAATTCAATACTAGTACTAATATCCAAAATAGTGTAAGGATGATAACTGGATGCTAGTGATTGATTAGTAATGTCTGACAAGTTCCTATAAATACTGTAGGTTAGTCCCATAGAGATAGATAGAGCACTCATCTTTGTATCTGTTACAGAATGGGCAGCGCCATTGAGGCTATCTTCATTTTAAAGTAGTCAATTTGGTTCTTTCCGATTGGCTGAACCCTCCTGATGACCCGGTTGGACATGACTCCAACAGGGTCACCAGGAGGGATCAGCCAATGAAGTTGGAATTGCCAACCAGTTGACTACATTAAAATGGTGGAAGCCCTCAATGGCGCCTCTATAATTCTCTATGGTTAGTCCTCTCTCCTGCAGACAGACTAGTTGACATAATGCTCGTTACTACCACTACTACTACTACTAATAATAATAATATTACTGCTACCACTTCTACTACTATTACTACTGTTACCATTGGCCCAAAGCCAACCACTACTCCTTACCATTACTACTTTATTATTCATTTACTCCATGTGCTGCTAACTACTACTTTCTACAGTACAACTTCTATTAGCATTTTACCCATGTACTCCCTATTCACTCTGACTCCGTATCCCCTACTTATACCTCTTCATGTGAGAACACAGCTGTAGCTGCACCTTGTGGCCACAAGATAGAGCCGGGTAGATAGGTAGGTATCCCAGACGAAGCTCCTCTGTGTGGCAGTGAGAGAAGGACAAGGAGTGGGAGAGAAAAAGGAAGAAATATTTTTATTTCACCTTTATTTAACCAGGTAGGCTAGTTGAGAACAAGTTCTCATTTGCAACTGCGACCTGGCCAAGATAAAGCATAGCAATTCGACACATACAACAAGACAGAATTACACATGGAATAAACAAAACATACAGTCAATAATACAGTAGAAAAAAAGAACAAAGTCTATATACAGTGAGTGCAAATGAGGTAAGATAAGGGAGTTAAGGCAATAAATAGGCCACGGTGGCAAAGTAATTACAATATAGCAATTAAACACTGGAATGGTAGATGTGCAGAAGATGAATGTGCAAGTAGAGATACTGGGGTGCAAAGGAGCAAGATAAATAAATAAATAAATACAGTATGGGGATGAGGTAGATAGATGGGCTGTTTACAGATGGGCTATGTACAGGTGCAGTGATCTGTGAGCTGCTCTGACAGCTGGTGCTTAAAGCTAGTGAGGGAGATATGAGTCTCCAGCTTCAGTGATTTTTGCAGTTCGTTCCAGTCATTGGCAGCAGAGAACTGGAAGGAAAGGTGACCAAAGGAGGAATTGACTTTGGGGGTGACCAGTGAGATATACCTGCTGGAGCACGTGCTACGAGTAGGTACTGCTATGGTGACCAGTGAGCTGAGATTAGGCGGGGCTTTACCTAGCAGAGACTTGTAGATAGCCTGTAGCCAGTGGGTTTGGCGACGAGTATGAAGCGAGGGCCAACCAACGAGAGCGTACAGGTCGCAGTGGTGGGTAGTATATGGGGCTTTGGTGACAAAACGGATGGCACTGTGATAGACTGCATCCAATTTGTTGAGTAGAGTGTTGGAGGCTATTTTATAGATGACATCGCCGAAGTCGAGTATCGGTAGGATGGTCAGTTTTACGAGGGTATGTTTGGCAGCATGAGTGAAGGATGCTTTGTTGCGATATAGGAAGCCAATTCTAGATTTAATTTTGGATTGGAGATGCTTAATGTGAGTCTGGAAGTGCAGTGATCGATTGAATAGCATGCATTTAGTTTTACTTGCATATAAGAGCAGTTGGGGGCCATGGAAGGAGAGTTGTATGGCATTGAAAATCGTCTGGAGGTTCGTTAACACAGTACCCAAAGAGGGGCCAGAAGTATACAGAATGGTGTCGTCTGCGTAGAGGTGGATCAGAGAATCACCAGCAGCAAGAGTGACATCATTGATGTACACTGAGAAGAGTCGGCCCGAGAATTGAACCCTGTGTCTCCCCCATAGAGACTGCCAGAGGTCCGGACAACAGGCCTTGTGATTTGACACACTGAACTCTATCAGAGAAGTAGTTGGTGAACCAGGTGAGGCAATCATTTGAGAAACCAAGGCGGTCGAGTCTGCCATGCCAATGTGGTGATTGACAGAGTCGAAAGCCTTGGCCAGGTTGATGAATACGGCTGCACAGTAATGTCTCTTATCGATGGCGGTTATGATATCGTTTAGGACCTTGAGTGTGGCTGAGGTGCACCCATGACCAGCATAGCGAAGAAGGTACGGTGGGATTTGAAATGGTCGGTAATCTGTTTGTTAACTTGGCTTTTGAAGACCTTAGAAAGACAGGGTAGGATAGATATAGATCTGTAGCAGTTTGGGTCTAGATTGTCACCCCCTTTGAAGAGGGGGATGACCGCGGCAGCTTTCCAATCTTTGGGAATCTCAGACGATACGAAAGATAGTTTGAACAGGCTAGTAATAGGGGTTGCAACAATTTCGGCAGATAATTTTAGAAAGAGAGGGTCCAGATTGTCTAGCCCGGCTGATTTGTAGGGGTCCAGATTTTACAGCTCTTTCAGAACATCAGCTATCTGGATTTGGGTGAAGGAGAAATGGTGGGGGCTTGGGCGGGTTGCTGTGGAGGGTGCCGGGCAGTTGGCCGGGGTAGGGGTAGCCAGGTGGAAAGCATGGCCAGCCGTAGAGAAATGCTTATTGAAATTCTCAATTATAGTGGATTTATCGGTGGTAACAGTGTTTCCTAACCTCAGAGCAGTGGGCAGCTGGGAGGAGGTGCTCTTATTCTCCATGGACTTTACAGTGTCCCAGAACTGTTTTGAGTTTGTACTACAGGATGCAAATTTCTGTTTGAAAAAGCTAGCCTTAGCTTTCCTAACTGCCTGTGTATATTTGTTCCTAACTTCCGTGAAAAGTTGCATATCACAGGGGCTATTCGATGCTAATTACAGAACGCCACAGGATGTTTTTGTGCTGGTCAAGGGCAGACAGGTCTGGAGTGAACCAAGGACTTCATCTATTCCTGGTTCTAAATATTTTGAATGGAGCATGCTTATTTAAGATGGTAAGGAAGGCACTTTTTAAAGAATAGCCAGACATCCTCTACTGATGGGATGAGTTCAATGTCATTCCAGGATACCCCGGCCAGGTCGATTAGCAAGACCTGCTCGCAGATGTGTTTTAGGGAGCGTTTGACAGTGATGAGGGGTGGTTGTTTGATCGCAGACCCATTACGGATGCAGGCAATGAGGCAGTGATCGCTGAGATCTTGATTGAAAACAGCAGAGGTGTATTTGGAGGGCGAGTTAGTTAGGATGATATCTATTAGGGTGCCGGTGTTTACGGATTTGGGGTTGTACCTGGTAGGTTCATTTATAATTTGTGTAAGATTAAGGGCAACAAGCTTAGATTGTAGGATGGCCGGGGTGTTAAGCATGTCCCAGTTTAGGTCACCTAGTAGCACGAGTTCAGAAGATAGATGGGGGGGGAAATCAATTCACATATGGTGTCAAGGGCACAGCTGGAGGCAGAGGGTGGTCTATAGCAAGCGGCAACGGTGAGAGACTTGTTTCTGGAAAGGTGAGTTTTTAGAAGTAGAAGCTCAAATTGTTTGGGTACAGACCTGGATAGTAAGACAGAACTCTGCAGGCTATCTTTGCAGTAGATTGCAACACCACCCCCTTTGGCAGTTCTATCTTGGCGGAAAATGTTATAGTTAGGAATGGAGATTTCAGGGTTTTTGGTAGTTTTCCTAAGCCAGGATTCAAACATGGCTAAGACACCCGGGTTGGCAGAGTGTGCTAAAGCAGTGAGTAAAACAAACTTAGGGGGTAGGCTTCTAATGGTAACATGCATGAAACCAAGGCTTTTACGGTTACAGAAGTCAAGAAATGAGACCACCTGGGGAGTGGGAGTGGAGCTAGGCACGGCAGGACCTGGATTAACCTCTCCATCACCAGAGGTACATGGAGGAGAAGTAGGATAAGGGTACAGCTGAAGGCTATACGAACTGGCTGTCTAGCATGTTCGGAACAGAGAGTTAAAGGAGCAGGTTTCTGGGCAAGATAGCATAGATTCAAGGCATAGTGTACAGACAAAGGTAAGGTAGGATGTGAGTACATTGGAGGTAAACCTAGGCATTGAGTAATGATGAGAGAGATATAGACTCTATAGACGTTAAAAACCAGGTGATGTCATCGCATATGTAGGAGGTGGAACAACATGGTTGGTTAAGGCATATTGAGCAGGGCTAGAGGCTCTACAGTGAAATAAGACAGTAATCACTAACCAGGACAGTAATGAACAAGGCTTATTGATATTAGAGAGAGGCATACATAGCCAAGTGAACATATGGGTCCAGTGAGTGGTTGGGCTTCTACTCCCGTACCGGCAGTAGAAGGGGTCCAGATATTGTAGCCCAGGAGTGGGCTTCGGTGGTAGCCCAGGAGCCCTAGCCGGGCTAGCTTCAGGCTAATTTGTGCTTGCTCCGGGATGGAAACGCTAGCCAGGAGTAGTCACCCCTGATTGCGATTAGCTTGTTGCGAAGATCCAGATGAAAAGGTTCAGAGTTTGCGGAAGGAATCCGGGGATGCTATGTCCGTTATGCTCTCTCTCTCTCTCTCTCTCTCACTTTCTGTCTCTCTCTCTCTCTCTCTCAGGGTAAACTGCTATAACGCCCTCCATGCCCAGGCACCATTCGGAGGATACAAAATGTCAGGCAATGGACGAGAGCTGTAAGTCACTTCTCTTCAACACTATGTGTGATGAAAGGGTTTACTAGTTTGTTTACCCACACATTTTGCACATTTTTAACACAATGTGAATGATTAGAACAATACAAATGAATTAGTATTTATTAACCTTTGTATTTTGATTCCTCAGGGGTGAGTATGCATTGGCAGAGTACTCTGAGGTGAAAGCTGTGACCATCAAACTGACTGAGGCACTGTGAGGGACACAGGAGAGACCACAAACCACTACTAGAGCCCAGCCCAGCACTACTCTGTCATCAACTCAGGCTGTGTCCCAACACTCTGAAGCCACTCCCTTTCATCATCTTCTTGTCTCCTTTCATTTATCACCTTTGGTCATAAAGAGTTTGATTTGTGCGTGTGCTGTGCTCAAATCCTATTCAACGCCTATTTCACCTATCACTCAAAGTCATAAGGTGAAAAAGCCAAGGAAAGGACGCCATCGAAGGGTGTTGGGACACTGGAGTGACTTGAAGTGGCTTTCTTTCCTTGGCAAATTAAAGGAAACAAGGAGAGGTGGCCAATCTGGAAGTGAATTGGGACGCAGCCAAACCCTATTAGCGTTTCAGACCCTCCCACAGCTCTATTGCTCCAGGGGTGTATTCATAGGAACCAATTGGAAGCAAATGGGACGAAATGGGAGGGACCTACCTGAATTTGTCCAATAGAAATTGCTACGGTTCGCAACACTTTACACTAGTGAATACACCCCAGCCTTTTACAATACCACAGCACTTCAGAGCTTCACTAATAATAACAAATAAAAAAATGTGTTTCTTAATTTGGGGTTTTCTGATATGAATGTTCTTCTCTCATTTTGAGGAGCATTTTCTCCCTTTTCAAATGGTGGAATGAATTTTAATTCCCGTTCCAAACAAGGTAATGTTTACCTCTATTTTTAACTTTCTAATGCCCAGAAGAAAGACATGTTTTTAATCCACTACAATAACAATATATAGGTCTAGTACTGTACTAGCAAACCTTAACTGGCATTTTAACACTTTTAAACACTTTACATTGCATTGCATTTGGATCTGTGTACAATATCTTTCAGAGTTGCTCATCTATAAGGTCTTGACCAGCGTGGCAACATTCTGCTAACTTTACTACAATTCCCAGGTTTCACAGAAATACTGGTCAGATTCAGGGATTGATGGAAAACCTGGGAATTGTCTGAAAGTGAACAGAATTTTGCAGCACTAGTCTTGACTCCTGAGTACTGTTATTAACATAATGTTATGTCTTGGGTGACGATACCCCTGATGATTTTTGTATGCTTTGTGGTTTTATTGAACTAAATGTAGGAAGTTTTGCAAATGGTTTGATGTAATGTATTTCTTTGCAATACATATGGGGCTGGTTTCCCAAACTAAAACAACATTTCAATGGAGATTCTCATTTGAGATTTGTGTTTAATCCAAGCACTCGGGTTAATCTGTGTCTGGGAAACCGGAGCCTAATTCCATAAAGTAAAACCTGGGGCTTGTGTCCTATTGGTGTTTTTAATGGTATAACAATGCTACTGAAAACTGCCATTATGTTGAAAATACAAGTCATTTGGACTCCAGTAATGTCTCCAATGGGAGGTAAACCATTCCTTGTCACAATATGCACCATATGTGAGATGTTACAATGTATAACAAACCACAAGGAAACAAGTCATTCTGTTTGTTTCATTTGCAAGACTCTCACTTTTTATATGGATATTTAAATACACATTTTAAATAAAAGGAAATGGAATGTGTTTGTGATTCGTTTGGATTTTCATGTCATACAGATAAAATTGTAACACCTCTTGGAGAAAAGCAGTTTCTTGGAATATGGTTACCAGCAACTGCTAGTTAAAAAGGGAAAGTATTTTTTTATTTAAATGAAGGATTCTGTCTGTCTATCCATTCTAATTTCCTTTCAGAAGTCATTGAGTGCTGCTGTATCAAATTCCATTACAGTCCAAGGCTAAATATACCACATTTATTGACAGTTCAGAATTATCACCAAGAAAACATAAAATACAGAGTGAAACATTTTCCTAGACAAAGTTATCAAATAGCAGAAATGCTTTCAACTAGTTTGACCTCACTCTCTCACACACACACACACACACACACACACACACACACACACACACACACAGGTTTTGCATGACACTAGTATGGATTGGCTGGCTTTAGGACCACTGCACTGTTGGTTAAGGGCTTGTAAGTAAGCAGTAGACTTGTTGTATTCGGCGCATGTGACAAATTTTGATTTGATTTGCTCCGCATTATGAATGCCCTGACTTTTGCAGAGGCCATATCACCTTAAATGCTGCACGGCCAATGCAGACATCGGATTGACCAGAGTGGCAGTTTGCTTTGCCAGTCAGTCCTTCTGTGTCACTTTCAGAAAGTAGAGACCGCACCAGTTTGCGTTGCCAATCAGCCGTTAAGGCAGTGAGCTGATTCATGCTTTGCCAGTCAGTCGTTAAGGCAGTGAGCTGATTCATGCTTTGCCAGTCAGTCGTTAAGGCGGTGAGCTGATTCATGCTTTGCCAGTCAGTCGTTAAGGCAGTGAGCTGATTCATGCTTTGCCAGTCAGTCGTTAAGGCAGTGAGCTGATTCATGCTTTGCCAGTCAGCCGTTAAGGCAGTGAGCTGATTCATGCTTTGCCAGTCAGTCGTTAAGGCAGTGAGCTGATTCATGCTTTGCCAGTCAGTCGTTAAGGCAGTGAGCTGATTCATGCTTTGCCAGTCAGTCGTTAAGGCAGTGAGCTGATTCATTTGATGTCAGCACTTTGAACTCGGCCTTGTAAACTTTGTTGTAATCCGATAGACTTTTTGATGACCATTTGAAACCAAAAGTTATTTTATTGCTAGAACAATAAAGGCTGTGATAGCTGTAGGTCTAATTGATATGTTCATTCATTTACCCAGTAGGCTAGAGCAATTTTGATTTCATGTATTGGTATGAAAATAAACACAGAGCATTTCCCCAAAATACACGTTTTTTGGCTTCAAATACAATAACAATGGTTGTCTTTTCTTACTATAGACCTATTTGATCATCATGCTCTGCCTGCATCTCTAATCCCCATCTGTAGCATACCTGTATCTGGTAGAATACATTTACACTTTTCTCTCTCCATCAGTCTTGCTTGTCCATCTTCCTCAATATTTCAACAGATCAATCTTTCTGTCAAAACGTCATTAAATATTGGTAAGTTATTTAGCTATAGTGTAGATGTAGGACTGTTTCTTTACTAATTACACAGACAGTGCCACTACTGCAATAATATCAGACAGAGAGAGACAAGCTGGCAGAGGGGGAAATGTGAGAGCCGCCCCTTTTGTAGGCTGCTATGTTGCAATCAATATTCTCGGTGCCGTCTTGTTTAAACAAAATGTTTCAATATTCTCCGAGCAGCCTCGTTCGTTGATACAATGTTTAAATGTTCTCCGAGCCACCTTGGTGATACAATGCTTCAATATTCGCAGAATGTTTCCTTCCCTGGTGAATAATGCAGACAGGCAAATGCTAAAATTAGCGGGAAGCGCATGAGCTAATGCCGGCGGGAAGCACAGGAGACACTGACACTGTCATAGTTCACTGTGTGCACCGGTCCACAAGGGTGGCTTCATATAGCCTATAGCAGGAGATTGGCAAACTTTTTCACGTGGAGTGCCAATTTACAATTGATCCTACCATTTCTAAAGATCTGCATGATGACTTTCATAAGCATTGCAGGCTGCCTAACTGTGCCTCAAAAAAAGTCTAACTGCCAACAACTAACTAATTACAATGAACAGAAACATGTAATGTGTTGGTTCAGTGTTTCATGAGCTGAAATAAAATATCCCAGAAATGTTCCATATGCACAAAAAGCTTATTTCTCTCAAATTTGGTGCACAATTTGTTTACATTGCTGTTAGTGAGCATTTCCCCTTTGCCAAGATAAGCCATCCTGACAGGACTGGCATATCAAGAATATGATTCAACCGCATGATCATTACACAGCTGCACCTTGTGCTGGGGACAATAAAAGGCCACTCTAAAATGTGCAGTTTTGTCACACAACACAATGCCACAAATGTCTCAAGTTTGGAGGGAGTGTGCAATTCGCATGCTGACTGCAACATTGTCCACCAGAGCTGTTGCCAGATAATTGAATGTTAATTTCTCTACCATAAGCCGCCTTCAACATCATTTTAGAGATTTTTGCAATACATCCAACTGGCCTCACAACCACAGACCACGTGTATGGCTTTGTGTGTGCGAGCAGTTTGCTGATGTCAACGTTGTGAACAGAGTGCCCCATGGTGGCGGTGGGGTTATGGTATGGGCAGGAATAAGATACGGAACAACAAACACAATTACATTTTATTGATTGCAACTTGACTGAACAGAGATTCCGTGACAAGATTCTGAGGCCCATTGTCGTGCCATTCATCCGCTGCCATCACCTCATGTTTCAGCATGATAATGCACAGCCCCATGTCGCAAGGATCTGTACACAATTCCTGGAACCTGAAAATGTCCCAGTTCTTCCATGGCCTGCATACTCACCAGACATGTCACCCATTAAGCATGTTTAGGATGCTCTCTATCAAAGTGTATGACAGCATGTTCCAGGTCCAGCCAATATCCAGCAACTTTGCTCAGCCATTGTAGAGGAGTGGGACAACATTCCATAGGCCACAATCAACAGCCTATTCAATGTGTTGCGCTGCATTAGGCAAACAGTGGTCACATCAGATACTGATTGGTTTTCTGATCCACTCCCTTATATTTTTAAAGATATCTGTGACCAACAGATGCATATCTGTATTCCCAGTCATGTGAAATCCATAATTGAGGGCCAAGTGAATGTATTTCAATTGACTGATTTCTTTATATGAACTGTAACTCGGTAAAATCTTGTAAATTGTTTCATGTTGCTTTTATATTTTTGTTCAGTATGTATAGTTGGCTAATAGACAGAGGCGCTGTCCATTCAGCACCATGCCACGGAGCTCCACTAAACCTACCTGTACGGAGACGTCGTCCATTCTGCGGTTCTGAATCACGGGCACGGACTTAACTCACTTTAAAAAGTCATGTGTAGATTTTCCTTTTGTATTTCGTGATTTTCGTCATTCTTTGGTCGAGTTTGTTTGTCTTCATGCGTCCTTGTCGATTGTAGGCCTGATGTAGGCTATTATACATTTGATTTCAATGCCTGTCTAGGATTTATCTGTCGTAGTTGGTAATAGTGGTCAGCTGTTTTATACCGTGGTTCCTTTCACCTTGATGTCCGCATTTGAAGTTGGGATGGTTGTGACTTGATAGCGTGTATTATGCATCTATTTCATGTTCACTGTTTGCGCGATTCCACAAGTAAATTAGTCAATTCATGATAAGGTTGAGTAGTGGTTGACATTGTAGCCTACACGCAGTTCCACATTCCTTTAAAACAAATATTGCAATGATAATTAATGCCTGGGGTAATTTGTATGAGTTTTAGCTGTTCTCCAAAATAGCATTTTAGAGTTGAAAAAGTAAGTATAAATGCAGTAAATGAGCTTCAACCATAGGTTTAGCAGAACTAATGCAACTAGTACAGTAGCATACAGTCATTGTACAGTAGGCTATTCCCATTTCCGGGTTATGAGACAGACAGCGTGGTAGGCAGCATCACAGGCTGGAAGTGTTTGGTTTGATGAAATCAGGAAGTTGACGTTTTTCCTTTGCAATCCGTGCTTGTGTGTGTTCCTTCGGCTATTTTGTCTTCGGTTAAACTTTCACTTGTGGATGTACCGAAGTTTAGCCTGTTCAATGCTTTAGAAGAGCAAAATCAGTACCATTCGACAGTGCTTGAACACTGCGGACAATGCGGTGAGTAAATATTCCTTATCAACCACACTCATTAACGAGCAACAAGTGCGCACGTTTCGCAAACAAATGTGTCTACTTGCTGTCACTGGACGCACGTTTGGCACGTTTCAGAGTTTATAAGCCTAATAAAGTCAACTTGTTAAAGAATCAAGACCATGCACACAGTGTGTGGTTTTAAAGATGTGGCATGTGTAAACCAAAGTGAATTAACTGAAGTGTCGTGTGTGTTCAAGGCGGTCAGAAATAGTAACGTCTCTGTTTTTATAGTTCTGGCTGTAGACTAGTGTGTGTTCAAGGCCGTAAGAAATAGTAACGTCTCTGTTTTTATAGTTCTGGCTGTAGACTAGTGTGTGTTCAAGGCAGTCAGAAATAGTAACGTCTCTATTTTTATAGTTCTGGCTGTAGACTAGTGTGTGTTCAAGGCCGCCAGAAATAGTAACGTCTCTGTTTTTATAGTTCTGGCTGTAGACTAGTGTGTGTTCAAGGCCGCCAGAAATAGTAACGTCTCTGTTTTTATAGTTCTGGCTGTAGACTAGTGTGTGTTCAAGGCCGTAAGAAATAGTAACGTCTCTGTTTTTATAGTTCTGGCTGTAGACTAGTGTGTGTTCAAGGCCGTAAGAAATAGTAACGTCTCTGTTTTTATAGTTCTGGCTGTAGACTAGTGTGTGTTCAAGGCCGTAAGAAATAGTAACGTCTCTGTTTTTATAGTTCTGGCTGTAGACTAGTGTGTGTTCAAGGCCACCAGAAATAGTAACGTCTCTGTTTTTATAGTTCTGGCTGTAGACTAGTGTGTGTTCAAGGCCGCCAGAAATAGTAACGTCTCTGTTTTTATAGTTCTGGCTGTAGACTAGTGTGTGTTCAAGGCCGTAAGAAATAGTAACGTCTCTGTTTTTATAGTTCTGGCTGTAGACTAGTGTGTGTTCAAGGCCGTAAGAAATAGTAACGTCTCTATTTTTATAGTTCTGGCTGTAGACTAGTGTGTGTTCAAGGCCGTAAGAAATAGTAACGTCTCTGTTTTTATAGTTCTGGCTGTAGACTAGTGTGTGTTCAAGGCAGTCAGAAATAGTAACGTCTCTGTTTTTATAGTTCTGGCTGTAGACTAGTGTGTGTTCAAGGCCACCAGAAATAGTAACGTCTCTGTTTTTATAGTTCTGGCTGTAGACTAGTGTGTGTTCAAGGCCGCCAGAAATAGTAACGTCTCTGTTTTTATAGTTCTGGCTGTAGACTAGTGTGTTTTCAAGGCGGTCAGAAATAGTAACGTCTCTGTTTTTATAGTTCTGGCTGTAGACTAGTGTGTGTTCAAGGCCGTAAGAAATAGTAACGTCTCTGTTTTTATAGTTCTGGCTGTAGACTAGTGTGTGTTCAAGGCCGTAAGAAATAGTAACGTCTCTATTTTTATAGTTCTGGCTGTAGACTAGTGTGCGTTTTACACAGAGATAATTTAAAAATACAAATTCACTAAATTAGGCAACTGTGTCTGGGTGGGTATAATTTGTGGAACGGGGTGGGTATAATTTGTGGAACGGGGTGGGTATAATTTGTGGAACGGGGTGGGTATAATTTGTGGAACTGGGTGGGTATAATTTGTGGAACTGGGTGGGTATAATTTGCGGAACGGGGTGGGTATAATTTGTGGAACGGGGTGGGTATAATTTGCGGAACGGGGTGGGTATAATTTGCGGAACGGGGTGGGTATAATTTGTGGAACTGGGTGGGTATAATTTGTGGAACTGGGTGGGTATAATTTGCGGAACGGGGTGGGTATAATTTGTGGAACGGGGTGGGTATAATTTGCGGAACGGGGTGGGTATAATTTGCGGAACGGGGTGGGTATAATTTGTGGAACTGGGTGGGTATAATTTGTGGAACGGGGTGGGTATAATTTGTGGAACTGGGTGGGTATAATTTGTGGAACGGGGTGGGTATAATTTGTGGAACTGGGTGGGTATAATTTGCGGAACGGGGTGGGTATAATTTGTGGAACGGGGTGGGTATAATTTGTGGAACGTTCCAACAGGAATCTGTTCCAAGAGCTTTGTAAAGTACAAGGATGTCAACAAACAACCCATTCAAAGTAGCACGATCACTTCACATAGCTGTTTATTGTATATGGGTCTGAAACAATAACACGAGAAGTCATAAAAGTTGTAGTATAAAGCTTCTCGTACTAGACACAAGTACATTATTCTAATTAAGGCATCTCGACAACTATAGTTGTAAATGTTGGGTGGCAATTTGTGTATCCATTAACTTGTTGTTATGCAATGTGAGTGTGTGACTGCTTTCACTTTCTCTAGATCAAACCTATGTCTGGCTGTCTGCATGACTGGCTGTGTTTCGCAGGGATCTGACTAATGGCCTCTTCCTCTGTCCTCCCTCCTACCACAGCCCATCTCTGACCAGTGTCTTCCACCACACCAGTGACTCAGACTGGGACCAGTCCCACTGACCACCACCACCCTGTGCTGGTGCTAGTTCAGTCCTGCCCTGCTGTTGAGGAGGAGGCATGTCCTACTGGTCAGTCGGCCTCTCCAAGGCCACTGGAGACATACAGAGCAACAACATGGAGGAACAAGAGAAACACGATCTTGAACAAGATGGTGAGAGAATTCACTTTTACTGTATTGTACTTATCTCAGAGTCTTTTCCTTATTCCTTACATTGGATGAGAATGTCCAAGGTCCCATCAGACCTTTAGAGAAGGATATGAGTAGAAAGAATGCAAGGAATCAAGGAAAGACGGCTTGATAATGAGCCATAGGCTGGTTAATGTGTTTTCCCTGGTTGTGGTTAGTACTGGAACATTCTTTGTGTGTCTGTTTCCAGTTCAACCCTCTGCCAAAGTCCTGTGTCACTGTGTCTTGTTGCAGTTCCGCTGACAATGTAGCATTGTTCAATACATGACCAGTGTGGCTCTCAGGCTACTGGTGAAACATAGAGATACTGTATCTGTGTGTGTGTGTGTGTGTGTGTGTGTGCACATACACATTTTACTATACTAGTAAACCAAATAAAATTCAGAGAAGTGAGGACATTTCGCTGGTCCTCACTTGTAAAAAAGGCTATTCAGGAGTTATGTTTAGGGTTAGAGAAAATGTGATTTTGAATGGGAATCAATTGTTGGTCCTCACAAGTTTAGTAAGGTATGTGAGACAAGAGTTCAGGTAGTTTGTCTAGGCACCTTGGTTGGACTGGGAGCTAGTATCAGCCAACATTATCATACTGTTTAAAAAAAACAAACCATTTTTAGGTATTTAATTGTTGGTTAATTAAGGGCTTGTAAATAAGCAGTTCACTGTAAGGTTGTATTCGGCGCATGGGACAAATACAATTTGATTTGATCCCCTTTAGATACTGTGTTCTGTTAGACTGCTCCCAGATCTGTTTGTGCCATTGGCATAACAATCACCATAGGAGTTGTCAAGACGGCACAAACAGATCTGGGATCAGGCTACTGTTCCGTGGCAGTCGGAGACGTTTTGACTGTGAACCAGCGGATTCAGAATTGGTGAGGCTCATCTGTGTCTGAGTGTCGGCTGCTTAAATATAGAAGACAGAACTGAAACAACAACACCACTGGGTTCAGTCAAGTGGTGGCAGCAGCACTACTGTATCCTATGTTACTACTGAAGCCACTGTAGCACCGTCTGAAACAACAACACCACTGGGTTCAGTCAAGTGGTGGCAGCAGCACTACTGTATCCTATGTTACTACTGAAGTCACTGCAGCACTGTCTGAAACAACAACACCACTGGGTTCAGTCAAGTGGTGGCAGCAGCACTACTGTATCCTATGTTACTACTGAAGTCACTGCAGCACTGTCTGAAACAACAACACCACTGGGTTCAGTCAAGTGGTGGCAGCAGCACTACTGTATCCTATGTTACTACTGAAGTCACTGCAGCACTGTCTGAAACAACAACACCACTGGGTTCAGTCAAGTGGTGGCAGCAGCACTACTGTATCCTATGTTACTACTGAAGTCACTGCAGCACCGTCTGAAACAACAACACCACTGGGTTCAGTCAAGTGGTGGCAGCAGCACTACTGTATCCTATGTTACTACTGAAGTCACTGCAGCACCGTCTGAAACAACAACACCACTGGGTTCAGTCAAGTGGTGGCAGCAGCACTACTGTATCCTATGTTACTACTGAAGTCACTGCAGCACTGTCTGAAACAACAACACCACTGGGTTCAGTCAAGTGGTGGCAGCAGCACTACTGTATCCTATGTTACTACTGAAGTCACTGCAGCACTGTCTGAAACAACAACACCACTGGGTTCAGTCAAGTGGTGGCAGCAGCACTACTGTATCCTATGTTACTACTGAAGTCACTGCAGCACTGTCTGAAACAACAACACCACTGGGTTCAGTCAAGTGGTGGCAGCAGCACTACTGTATCCTATGTTACTACTGAAGTCACTGCAGCACTGTCTGAAACAACAACACCACTGGGTTCAGTCAAGTGGTGGCAGCAGCACTACTGTATCCTATGTTACTACTGAAGCCACTGCAGCACTGTCTGAAACAACAACACCACTGGGTTCAGTCAAGTGGTGGCAGCAGCACTACTGTATCCTATGTTACTACTGAAGTCACTGCAGCACCGTCTGAAACAACAACACCACTGGGTTCAGTCAAGTGGTGGCAGCAGCACTACTGTATCCTATGTTACTACTGAAGTCACTGCAGCACTGTCTGAAACAACAACACCACTGGGTTCAGTCAAGTGGTGGCAGCAGCACTACTGTATCCTATGTTACTACTGAAGTCACTGCAGCACTGTCTGAAACAACAACACCACTGGGTTCAGTCAAGTGGTGGTAGCAGCACTACTGTATCCTATGTTACTACTGAAGTCACTGTAGCACCGTCTGAAACAACAACACCACTGGGTTCAGTCAAGTGGTGGCAGCAGCACTACTGTATCCTATGTTACTACTGAAGTCACTGCAGCACTGTCTGAAACAACAACACCACTGGGTTCAGTCAAGTGGTGGCAGCAGCACTACTGTATCCTATGTTACTACTGAAGTCACTGCAGCACTGTCTGAAACAACAACACCACTGGGTTCAGTCAAGTGGTGGCAGCAGCACTACTGTATCCTATGTTACTACTGAAGTCACTGCAGCACTGTCTGAAACAACAACACCACTGGGTTCAGTCAAGTGGTGGCAGCAGCACTACTGTATCCTATGTTACTACTGAAGTCACTGCAGCACCGTCTGAAACAACAACACCACTGGGTTCAGTCAAGTGGTGGCAGCAGCACTACTGTATCCTATGTTACTACTGAAGTCACTGCAGCACTGTCTGAAACAACAACACCACTGGGTTCAGTCAAGTGGTGGCAGCAGCACTACTGTATCCTATGTTACTACTGAAGTCACTGCAGCACTGTCTGAAACAACAACACCACTGGGTTCAGTCAAGTGGTGGCAGCATCACTACTGTATCCTATGTTACTACTGAAGTCACTGCAGCACTGTCTGAAACAACAACACCACTGGGTTCAGTCAAGTGGTGGCAGCATCACTACTGTATCCTATGTTACTACTGAAGTCACTGCAGCACTGTCTGAAACAACAACACCACTGGGTTCAGTCAAGTGGTGGCAGAAGCACTACTGTATCCTATGTTACTACTGAAGTCACTGCAGCACTGTCTGAAACAACAACACCACTGGGTTCAGTCAAGTGGTGGCAGCAGCACTACTGTATCCTATGTTACTACTGAAGTCACTGCAGCACCGTCTGAAACAACAACACCACTGGGTTCAGTCAAGTGGTGGCAGCAGCACTACTGTATCCTATGTTACTACTGAAGTCACTGCAGCACTGTCTGAAACAACAACACCACTGGGTTCAGTCAAGTGGTGGCAGCAGCACTACTGTATCCTATGTTACTACTGAAGTCACTGCAGCACTGTCTGAAACAACAACACCACTGGGTTCAGTCAAGTGGTGACAGCAGCACTACTGTATCCTATGTTACTACTGAAGTCACTGCAGCACTGTCTGAAACAACAACACCACTGGGTTCAGTCAAGTGGTGGCAGCAGCACTACTGTATCCTATGTTACTACTGAAGTCACTGCAGCACCGTCTGAAACAACAACACCACTGGGTTCAGTCAAGTGGTGGCAGCAGCACTACTGTATCCTATGTTACTACTGAAGTCACTGCAGCACCGTCTGAAACAACAACACCACTGGGTTCAGTCAAGTGGTGGCAGCAGCACTACTGTATCCTATGTTACTACTGAAGTCACTGCAGCACTGTCTGAAACAACAACACCACTGGGTTCAGTCAAGTGGTGGTAGCAGCACTACTGTATCCTATGTTACTACTGAAGTCACTGCAGCACCGTCTGAAACAACAACACCACTGGGTTCAGTCAAGTGGTGGCAGCAGCACTACTGTATCCTATGTTACTACTGAAGTCACTGCAGCACCGTCTGAAACAACAACACCACTGGGTTCAGTCAAGTGGTGGCAGCAGCACTACTGTATCCTATGTTACTACTGAAGTCACTGCAGCACTGTCTGAAACAACAACACCACTGGGTTCAGTCAAGTGGTGGCAGCAGCACTACTGTATCCTATGTTACTACTGAAGTCACTGCAGCACTGTCTGAAACAACAACACCACTGGGTTCAGTCAAGTGGTGACAGCAGCACTACTGTATCCTATGTTACTACTGAAGTCACTGCAGCACCGTCTGAAACAACAACACCACTGGGTTCAGTCAAGTGGTGGCAGCAGCACTACTGTATCCTATGTTACTACTGAAGTCACTGCAGTACCGTCTGAAACAACAACACCACTGGGTTCAGTCAAGTGGTGGCAGCAGCACTACTGTATCCTATGTTACTACTGAAGTCACTGCAGCACCGTCTGAAACAACAACACCACTGGGTTCAGTCAAGTGGTGGCAGCAGCACTACTGTATCCTATGTTACTACTGAAGTCACTGCAGCACTGTCTGAAACAACAACACCACTGGGTTCAGTCAAGTGGTGGCAGCAGCACTACTGTATCCTATGTTACTACTGAAGTCACTGCAGCACTGTCTGAAACAACAACACCACTGGGTTCAGTCAAGTGGTGGCAGCAGCACTACTGTATCCTATGTTACTACTGAAGTCACTGCAGCACTGTCTGAAACAACAACACCACTGGGTTCAGTCAAGTGGTGGCAGCAGCACTACTGTATCCTATGTTACTACTGAAGTCACTGCAGCACTGTCTGAAACAACAACACCACTGGGTTCAGTCAAGTGGTGGCAGCAGCACTACTGTATCCTATGTTACTACTGAAGTCACTGCAGCACTGTCTGAAACAACAACACCACTGGGTTCAGTCAAGTGGTGGCAGCAGCACTACTGTATCCTATGTTACTACTGAAGTCACTGCAGCACTGTCTGAAACAACAACACCACTGGGTTCAGTCAAGTGGTGGCAGCAGCACTACTGTATCCTATGTTACTACTGAAGTCACTGCAGCACTGTCTGAAACAACAACACCACTGGGTTCAGTCAAGTGGTGGCAGCAGCACTACTGTATCCTATGTTACTACTGAAGTCACTGCAGCACTGTCTGAAACAACAACACCACTGGGTTCAGTCAAGTGGTGGCAGCAGCACTACTGTATCCTATGTTACTACTGAAGTCACTGCAGCACCGTCTGAAACAACAACACCACTGGGTTCAGTCAAGTGGTGGTAGCAGCACTACTGTATCCTATGTTACTACTGAAGTCACTGCAGCACCGTCTGAAACAACAACACCACTGGGTTCAGTCAAGTGGTGGCAGCAGCACTACTGTATCCTATGTTACTACTGAAGTCACTGCAGCACTGTCTGAAACAACAACACCACTGGGTTCAGTCAAGTGGTGGCAGCAGCACTACTGTATCCTATGTTACTACTGAAGTCACTGCAGCACTGTCTGAAACAACAACACCACTGGGTTCAGTCAAGTGGTGGCAGCAGCACTACTGTATCCTATGTTACTACTGAAGTCATTGCAGCACCGTCTGAAATGACCTTTTATAGTTATGGGCCCTGGTCAAAAGTAGGGCACTATCCGTAGGGAATAGGGTGCCATTTTGGACGGACACTACGTAAATATACTGTAGATGCTTTAGAAAGGCTCTGTGGAAGAATTGACACCTCCATGTTTTCATTCAGAAGGGCATTTTCTCGTCTCATAACATGTTTTTAAATCATATTGATTGTGGAATTTGAAACTTTGACATTTAGATGGTTCATAAAATTGCTTGTTTGTCGGTGATGTCTGGAACAGCAAAATCAGTGTCTAGAAGGGCAACTGTGTCTTACTCAGTACCAGTGGCAGGTGTGATAGACCACATATAGGTTGTGAGAGTATGAAAAATGGCGTGTGTGAGAGAGCGAATGAAAAAGCATGTGTGAGAGAGACAGAAACTTTTACTCTTCCTCTCTCTCTGTCCCCTTTCTCTCTCTTCCTCTCTCTCTCTCTCTCTTCCACTCCTCTCTCTCCCCTTTCTCTCTCTCCCTCTCTCTCTCTGTCTCCCACTCCCCTTTCTCTCTCCCTATCTCTGCCTCTTCTACTCCCCCCCCTCTCTCTCTCTCCCACTCCCCCCTCTCTCTCTCTCTCTCCCACTCCCCCCTCTCTCTCTCTCTCTCTCCCACTCCCCCTCTCTCTCTCTCTCTCTCTCTCTCTCTGTCCCACTCCCCCCTCTCTCTCTCTCTCTCTCTCTCTCTCTCCCACTCTTCCACTCCTCTCTCTCTCGCTCTCTTTTCCACTCCCATTTTTCTCTCTTTCCCCCTTTCAATTCAATTGAATTTATTGACATGGCAAGTTCATTATTACTTACATTGTCAAAGTATACATATCGAAAAATAAATATATATTTGTATATATAAAATATATATATTTATAAATAAATGAATGTGGGATCAACAGTAATAGTGGTAGTGGACATGGGACTCCTCTCTCTCTCTCTCTGTCTTCCACTCCTCTTTCTCTCTCTCTCTCTGTCTTCCACTCCTCTTTCTCTCTCTCCTCTCTCTCTCGCTCTCCTCTTTCTCTCTCTCTCTCTGTCTTCCACTCCTCTTTCTCTCTCTCCTCTCTCTCTCGCTCTCCTCTTTCTCTCTCTCTCTCTCTCTCTCTCTCTCTCTCTCTCTCTCTCTCTCTCTCTCTCTCTCTCGCTCTGTCTCTCTTCCACTCTCCTCTCTCTCTCCCACTCCCCTTCTCTCTCCCTCTCTTTCTCTCTCTTCCACTCCCCTTTCTCTCTTTCTCTTCCACTCCCCTTTCTCTCTCCCTCTCCCATGTCTCTCTCTCTCTTCCACCCCTTTCTCTCTCTCCCTCTCTCTCTGTCTCTCTCCCACTCCCCTTTCTCTGTCTCTCTCTGTCTCTCTTTTCCTCTCCCTCTCGCTCCCTCTCTCTCTGTCTCTCTCCCACTCCCCTTTCTCTCTCCGTCTCTCTTTTCCTCTCCCTCTCTCTCCCTCTCTCTCGGTCTCTCTCCCACTCCCCTTGCTCTGTCTCTCTCTCCCACTCCCCTTGCTCTGTCTCTCTCCCACTCCCCTTTCTCTCTCTCTCTCCCTCTCTCTCTGTCTCTCTCCCACTCCCCTTGCTCTGTCTCTCTCCCACTCCCCTTTCTCTCTCTCCCTCTCTCTCTGTCTCTCTCCCACTCCCCTGTCTCTCTCTCTGTCTCTCTCCCACTCCCCTGTCTCTCTCTCCCTCTCTCTGTCTCTCTCCCTCTCTCTCTCTCTGTCTCTCTCCCTCTCTCTCTCTCTCTCTCCCTCTCTCTCTCTCTCTCTCTCTCTCTCTCTCCCTCTCTCTCTCTCTCTCTCTCCCTCTCTCTCTGTCTCTCTCCCACTCCCCTTTCTCTGTCTCTCTCCATCTCTCTTTTCCTCTCTGTGAGGCTGTGTGCTAAGTGAAGTATATCCCGGGAGAAGCAGGCAGAGAAGAGAGGTGGAGGGTTGGGTTACACTCTGCAGGGATGGGTGGTGGGGTAGAGATCGATAGGGGATAAAGACTGAGAGGCAGAGACATATCATCATTACCTTTCCTTTAGGACACTCCGGGAGGAGGGAGGGAGGGAGGGATGGAGACTGGTGGCTGGGGCCGCCCCCCCCCCTCCTCTCTGACACTAGCTCTGAGTGCAGCCAGCTAGCCAGCCAGCCACAGCCAGGGAGGTAGAAGGAGGGATGCAGAGAGAGCCATCGGCCATGCAGACAGGCTAGAGAGAGGCTCCTTGGATGCATAACACACTACAGAGGGAAAGGCTGTATGAGAAAAGAAACAAGCGATCTGAATGCCATGGGGAGATGGGAGACTAGAGAAGGGTCCAGTCTCATAGTATGAACAGGTATGCTACAGGACATGTGGCTGATGCGCTAGCCCAGAGTAAAACTGCTCAATGTAGTCACTGTGTAGCTGATGTAGCTAGCTGGGTGAATATAGTCTTGTTTACAGTCTGGAGCATATGTACAGGGCATGTTGTTGTACGTGTGGCTAAAGCTAATGCTACATCAGATTAGTGGTAAATCTGTGGGTTTAATGTACTTTAGCTGTGATTGACGCTAGTGTTAGCCTGTAGGATCTGAATGTTTACCTGTGCAGCTGTGTGTACTGTGGGCTAGTAGAGCCATGTTTTTAATTCAGAGAGAGATGGGGACCCTGAAGATTTAATTTTCACTCTGACTGACTGGGTTTCGGAAAATCTATTTTTATGCTTGTGGCTATACACTGTGACTATACATTTTGTGGCTATACACTTTGTGACTATACACTTTGTGACTATACACTTTGTGGCTATACACTTTGTGACTATACACTGTGACTATACACTTTGTGACTATACACTTTGTGACTATACACTTTGTGGCTATACACTTTGTGACTATACACTTTGTGGCTATACACTGTGACTATACACTTTGTGGCTATACACTGTGACTATACACTTTGTGGCTATACACTGTGACTATACACTTTGTGGCTATACACTGTGACTATACACTTTGTGACTATACACTGTGACTATACACTTTGTGGCTATACACTGTGACTATACACTTTGTGGCTATACACTGTGACTATACACTGTGACTATACACTTTGTGGCTATACACTGTGACTATACACTTTGTGGCTATACACTGTGACTATACACTGTGACTATACACTTTGTGACTATACACTTTGTGGCTATACACTGTGACTATACACTTTGTGACTATACACTGTGACTATACACTTTGTGGCTATACACTGTGACTATACACTTTGTGGCTATACACTTTGTGACTATACACTGTGACTATACACTTTGTGACTATACACTTTGTGGCTATACACTTTGTGGCTATACACTGTGACTATACACTTTGTGGCTATACACTGTGACTATACACTTTGTGGCTATACACTGTGACTATACACTTTGTGGCTATACACTGTGACTATACACTTTGTGGCTATACACTGTGACTATACACTTTGTGGCTATACACTGTGACTATACACTTTGTGGCTATACACTGTGACTATACACTTTGTGGCTATACACTTTGTGACTATACACTTTGTGACTATACACTTTGTGACTATACACTTTGTGACTATACACTGTGACTATACACTTTGTGACTATACACTTTGTGACTATACACTTTGTGACTATACACTTTGTGGCTATACACTGTGACTATACACTTTGTGACTATACACTGTGACTATACACTTTGTGACTATACACTTTGTGACTATACACTTTGTGACTATACACTTTGTGACTATACACTTTGTGACTATACACTTTGTGGCTATACACTTTGACTATACACTTTGTGACTATACACTTTGTGACTATACACTTTGTGACTATACACTTTGTGACTATACACTGTGACTATACACTTTGTGACTATACACTTTGTGACTATACACTGTGACTATACACTTTGTGACTATACACTGTGACTATACACTTTGTGACTATACACTTTGTGACTATACACTTTGTGACTATACACTTTGTGGCTATACACTTTGTGACTATACACTTTGTGACTATACACTTTGTGACTATACACTGTGACTATACACTTTGTGACTATACACTGTGACTATACACTTTGTGACTATACACTTTGTGACTATACACTTTGTGACTATACACTTTGTGACTATACACTTTGTGGCTATACACTTTGTGACTATACACTTTGTGACTATACACTGTGACTATACACTTTGTGACTATACACTGTGACTATACACTTTGTGGCTATACACTGTGACTATACACTTTGTGACTATACACTGTGACTATACACTGTGACTATACACTTTGTGACTATACACTTTGTGGCTATACACTTTGTGACTATACACTTTGTGACTATACACTGTGACTATACACTGTGACTATACACTTTGTGACTATACACTTTGTGACTATACACTTTGTGACTACACTTTGTGACTATACACTTTGTGACTATACACTTTGTGACTATACACTTTGTGACTATACACTTTGTGACTATACACTTTGTGGCTATACACTTTGTGACTATACACTTTGTGACTATACACTTTGTGACTATACACTTTGTGACTATACACTTTGTGACTATACACTTTGTGACTATACACTTTGTGACTATATACTTTGTGACTATACACTTTGTGACTATACACTTTGTGGCTATACACTTTGTGGCTATACACTTAGTGACTATACACTTTGTGACTATACACTTTGTGACTATACACTTTGTGACTATACACTGTGACTATACACTTTGTGGCTATACACTGTGACTATACACTTTGTGACTATACACTTTGTGGCTATACACTTTGTGACTATACACTTTGACTATACACTTTGTGACTATACACTTTGTGACTACACTTTGTGACTATACACTTTGTGACTACACTTTGTGACTATACACTGTGACTATACACTTTGTGACTATACACTTTGTGACTATACACTTTGTGACTATACACTTTGTGGCTATACACTGTGACTATACACTTTGTGACTATACACTTTGTGACTATACACTGTGACTATACACTTTGTGACTATACACTTTGTGACTATACACTGTGACTATACACTTTGACTATACACTGTGACTATACACTTTGTGACTATACACTGTGACTATACACTTTGTGACTATACACTGTGACTATACACTTTGTGACTATACACTGTGACTATACACTTTGTGACTATACACTTTGTGACTATACACTGTGACTATACACTTTGTGGCTATACACTTTGTGACTATACACTTTGTGACTATACACTGTGACTATACACTTTGTGACTATACACTTTGTGGCTATACACTGTGACTATACACTTTGACCCGTTGTTTGATTGTTTGATTTAATATTTGGCATTGGGGGGGGAATATATACATCCCTATATTGGGGTCGGGGTCATTTTCAAGAGTGGTGACACTTTAGTAACATGTTTGTATTTCACTTTACTCCCTGAATTGACTGAGTTGAAAAGGAATCCCCCCCAACCCTGCTACCTGTATAGATACACTATTTAACTTGGATCTAAAGTGCAAGGCTTTTAGATAGAATGACAGTAAGTGGCAGATGTTTGTCAGAATTCAGCCAGTGTTGGGTAGATCATTGATTTGACTTGATTAAATCACTGACTATTTCATCAGTATTACAGTGTGAAGTGTTGCTGTTGTTGAATCTCCAGGCTTAATTGAAGGTATCAACGACACTGAAACAACCGTTTTTCATCTATTCTAGAGTCGGTGCTGAGCCCGTCACATATGAACTAACTAGGTTATTGTACGTAGACTAGTAGGCTACAGCATTTTTAAACAAGACATTGAAGGCCTGATGGGAGTGTTTGGTATCTTGATAGAAAATCAAGGTGTCCTCTAAAATACTTTTGAGACATGGAAATCTTTCCATGGTGCTGGAACTGTAGCTCTCAAAAGAAACATCTCCTTATGTTGATTATCAAATCAAATCAAATGTATTTATATAGCCCTTCGTACATCAGCTTAGATCTCAAAGTGCTGTACAGAAACCCAGCCTAAAACCCCAAACAGCAAGCAATGCAGGTGTAGAAGCACGGTGGCTAGGAAAAACTCCCTAGAAAGGCCAAAACCTAGGAAGAAACCTAGAGAGGAACCAGGCTATGTGGGGTGGCCAGTCCTCTTCTGGCTGTGCCGGGTGGAGATTATAACAGAACATGGCCAAGATGTTCAAATGTTCATAAATGACCAGCATGTTCGAATAATAGTAAGGCAGAACAGTTGGGGGGGGGGGTCATCCAGAAAGGATGACCACATCAGTGAATCAACCCCCTCAGGTGACGCACCCCCTCCAGGGACGGCATGAGAGAGCCCCAGCAAGCCAGTGACTCAGCCCCTGTAATAGGGTTAGAGGCAGAGAATCACAGTGGAAAGAGGGGAACCGGCCAGGCAGAGACAGCAAGGGCGGTTCGTTGCTCCAGAGCCTTTCCGTTCACCTTCCCACTCCTGGGCCAGACTACACTCAATCATATGACCCACTGAAGAGATGAGTCTTCAGTAGAGACTTAAAGGTTGAGACCGAGTTTGCGTCTCTGACATGGGTAGGCAGACCGTTCCATAAAAATGGAGCTCTATAGGAGAAAGCCCTGCCTCCAGCTGTTTGCTTAGAAATTCTAGGGACAATTAGGAGGCCTGCGTCTTGTGACCGTAGCGTACGTGTAGGTATGTACGGCAGGACCAAATCAGAGAGATAGGTAGGAGCAAGCCCATGTAATGCTTTGTAGGTTAGCAGTAAAACCTTGAAATCAGCCCTTGCTTTGACAGGAAGCCAGTGTAGAGGCTAGCACTGGAGTAATATGATCAAATTTTTGGGTTCTAGTCAGGATTCTAGCAGCCGTATTTAGCACTAACTGAAGTTTATTTAGTGCTTTATCCGGGTAGCCGGAAAGTAGAGCATTGCAGTAGTCTAACTTAGAAGTGACAAAAGCATGGATTAATTTTTCTGCATCATTTTTGGACAGAAAGTTTCTGATTTTTGCAATGTTACGTAGATGGAAAAAAGCTGTCCTTGAAATAGTCTTGATATGTTCTTCAAAGAGAGATCAGGGTCCAGAGTAACGCCGAGGTCCTTCACAGTTTTATTTGAGACGACTGTACAACCATTAAGATTGTCAGATTCAACAGAAGATCTCTTTGTTTCTTGGGACCTAGAACAAGCATCTCTGTTTTGTCCGAGTTTAAAAGTAGAAAGTTTGCAGCCATCCACTTCCTTATGTCTGAAACACATGCTTCTAGCAAGGGCGATTTTGGGGCTTCACCATGTTTCATATAAATGTACAGCTGTGTGTCATCCGCATAGCAGTGAAAGTTAACATTATGTTTTCGAATAACATCCCCAAGAGGTAAAATATATAGTGAAAACAATAGTGGTCCTAAAACGGAACCTTGAGGAACACAGAAATTTACAGTTGATTTGTCAGAGGACAAACCATTCACAGAGACAAACTCTGATCTTTATTGATCATCAATTCCATTGGGCACCTTTGCCCTTTGTGTATTGATTGATCTTAGTAATACATCCCAGTGGTACAGGGATGTATGAGAGACTACATCATAAACTCCTGCACTGACTTAATAACGGACATGAATGTGACGGATCTTATGGGGTTTATACCTTTAAACCTACCTACCTCAGGGGGGGAACAAGGGCAGAAGGGTGGAGGAAAATCTTTTGAAATGGAATGCAGCCCAGGATGGCTCCCCTCCTGTCCAATCACAGAAATTAAATGATTAAGGATCCTGCTACACAGAATGAGCCAATCACAGAAATGAAAGGATTAAGGATCCTGCTACACAGAATGAGCCAATCAATCAGCAGATTACTGAGATTGCTGTCACTCTGCAGACAATGCATCCCTATAGTAATGACAGACACACACTGATCCAATGACCAGCCCTGTCTCTATGGGGGCGATTGTATCGCATGTCCCTGTGCATCCACGGTGACTTATTCAAATGCAATTCATCTTCATTGAGACAGGAAGTCCCTTTGCTTAACACCTCTTCAATGCAGTAAAGGTGAGATTTCCTTCAACTATAATCCACATTTGTTGAAAAGCGCCACATTTCTCCCCAGCGCCTTTTATGTTGATGAAACTAAAGAGAGGAGCATCCGTAAAATATATTCTGCTGTTCTGTCACGCTATGATGTCAGAAGGGAAAAAACTGTGTTCACGGTTTGAAGGAATTTGTTCCTTTTTTTAGTTTCCTAAAGGGACGTGTCAGTTTCACCTAATAGGTCACTTTAATGAAGAGTAGAGTTGAGACACTGCCTGATCCAATACCCAATCTACTAACTAGGGTTACAACATTCACATCACTTTCCCCAAATTCACAGGGTTTTCAGAAATACTAGTTGGAGGATTTTGTATTTTCTGCATATACCTTTCTGATTCTGGGAATCTTTTTACAGGGATTTGTGGAGAACCTGGGAGTTTTGGAAAAGCTACCATCGTTTTGCAAGTCTACCTATACGTTCCTATATGGGTCAGCTTGTGTCATACACAGACACTAATATATCTGTATCTGTGATGTCATAGGCCTACATCTTCACCTATCAGGAAACATTCTACACATTGTGATGTGATATTATGGGACACATCCCCACACGGATAACACATTTAGCTGGAGGAGGTGGAGAGGTGCGCTAGCTATTCTTGTGTTTACTGTTGGTGATGGACACATTTAGGAGGGGGAGGACTCTTCCTTGTTGTTCTGTCTATCAGATGGACAGATTTAGGAGGGGAAGGACTCTTCCTTGTTGTTCTGTCTATCAGATGGACAGATTTAGTAGGGGAAGGACTCTTCCTTGTTGTTCTGTCTATCAGATGGACACATTTAGGAGGGGGAGGACTCTTCCTTGTTGTTCTGTCTATCAGATGGACAGATTTAGTAGGGGGAGGACTCTTCCTTGTTGTTCTGTCTATCAGATGGACAGATTTAGTAGGGGGAGGACTCTTCCTTGTTGTTCTGTCTATCAGATGGACAGATTTAGTAGGGGAAGGACTCTTCCTTGTTGTTCTGTCTATCAGATGGACAGATTTAGGAGGGGAAAGAGGGAGAGCACTCTGCTTGCTGTGCCGTCTGGTCTGTGCTCTGCTTTGCCCTTCAAGGTCTCTTCACACACACAGACTGGCCAGGAAGACGGTATTGACGCATTGGGGTGCAGGCAGGTCTAATGGCTACAGTCCCTCTGGCTTTCTCATACAGCCTTTATAGCCCAGTCAGACTCTCACCATATTAATTATACATACATGTAGCAGCAGCAGCAGGCCCACTTCAGAGGGCTGCAGAGATGCTCAGGGCTGCAGAGATGCTCAGGGCTGCAGAGATGCTCAGGGCTGCAGAGATGCTCAGGGCTGCAGAGATGTTCAGGGCTGCAGAGATGTTCAGGGCTGCAGAGATGCTCATGGCTGCAGAGATGCTCAGGGCTGCAGAGATGCTCAGGGCTGCAGAGATGCTCAGGGCTGCAGAGATGCTCAGGGCTGCAGAGACGCTCACGGCTGAAGGGACGCTCAGGGCTGAAGGGACCCGCATGGTTGGTTTGAAGGGACCCGCATGGTTGGTTTGAAGGGACCCGCATGGTTGGTTTGAAGGGACCCGCATGGTTTGTTTGAAGGGACCCGCATGGTTGGTTTGAAGGGACCCGCATGGTTGGTTTGAAGGGACCCGCATGGTTGGTTTGAAGGGACCCGCATGGTTGGTTTGAAGGGACCCGCATGGTTGGCTTGAAGGGACCCGCATGGTTGGCTTGAAGGGACCCGCATGGTTGGCTTGAAGGGACCCGCATGGTTGGTTTGAAGGGACCCGCATGGTTGGTTTGAAGGGACCCGCATGGTTGGTTTGAAGGGACCCGCATGGTTGGTTTGAAGGGACCCGCATGGTTGGTTTGAAGGGACCCGCATGGTTGGTTTGAAGGGACCCGCATGGTTGGTTTGAAGGGACCCGCATGGTTGGCTTGAAGGGACCCGCATGGTTGGTTTGAAGGGACCCGCATGGTTTGTTTGAAGGGACCCGCATGGTTTGTTTGAAGGGACCCGCATGGTTTGTTTGAAGGGACCCGCATGGTTGGTTTGAAGGGACCCGCATGGTTGGTTTGAAGGGACCCGCATGGTTGGTTTGAAGGGACCCGCATGGTTGGTTTGAAGGGACCCGCATGGTTGGTTTGAAGGGACCCTCATGGTTGGTTTGAAGGGACCCGCATGGTTGGCTTGAAGGAACCCGCATCGTTTGAAGGAACCCGCACGGTTACAGGGACCCGCACGATTACAGGGACGAGGGACCCGCACGGTTACAGGGACGAGGGACCCGCACGTTTACAGGGACGCGCACGTTTACAGGGACCCGCACGGTTACAGGGACCCGCACGGTTACAGGGACCCGCACGGTTACAGGGACCCGCACGGTTACAGGGACGCGCACGGTTTGAAGGGACCCGCACGGTTTGAAGGGACCCGCACGGTTTGAAGGGACCCGCATGGTTGGTTTGAAGGGACCCGCATGGTTGGTTTGAAGGGACCCTCATGGTTGGTTTGAAGGGACCCGCATGGTTGGCTTGAAGGAACCCGCATCGTTTGAAGGAACCCGCACGGTTACAGGGACCCGCACGATTACAGGGACGAGGGACCCGCACGGTTACAGGGACGAGGGACCCGCACGTTTACAGGGACGCGCACGTTTACAGGGACCCGCACGGTTACAGGGACGCGCACGGTTTGAAGGGACCCGCACGGTTACAGGGACCCGCACGGTTACAGGGACCCGCACGGTTTGAAGGGACCCGCACGGTTACAGGGACCCGCACGGTTTGAAGGGACCCGCACGGTTACAGGGACCCGCGCGGTTTGAAGGGACCCGCACGGTTACAGGGACGCGCACGGTTTGAAGGGACCCGCACGGTTTGAAGGGACCCGCACGGTTTGAAGGGACCCGCACGGTTTGAAGGGACCCGCACGGTTTGAAGGGACCCGCACGGTTTGAAGGGACCCGCACGGTTTGAAGGGAAAGACATGGCTACAGTCTCTGAGTCTCTATATTAGATCACACACAGGAATTGATCTTCTCAAGATAACCTCAGAATCCCATACATACATACATACATACATACATACATACATACATACATACATACATACATACATACATACATACATACATACAGAAGACCCCATATTGACGAGTGATATTTTCAATGCAAAGCCTAAAGAAAGGATTGGTAGTGGCCACATCACAGGTTCTGGAGAAGAGAGAGGGGGAATAGGTATATTGGGAAAAAGTGTCATCCCAGTGGTAGAATAAGGAGCCAGCATCAGACTTGATGAGTACTTCTCTGTTGTGTTGTAAGTGGATTCAAACCAATCCAGGGTTGTGTATATTAAGGCACACAATGGGAAAAACAATGAGTGTTTCTTATTGGACAAGTCCATGTAGTCCCTCCCTGTTTCAGTCTGTTTTCCTCTTGTGCCTAATTAACACGATTCATGCCTAGTCCTTTAAGGTCACCAACTCAGGTCAACTATAATCTATATACTATAATCTATAGATACCAGGGCTGGGATTGATTCAATTTCAGTGCAGAGGATGAATGGTCATGTTTAAATTACCCATTGTTTTTCTATGTGGATTGTTCACCCCATGAACTGACCCACTGTGTGTATGAAGACCAGCATACTCAAGTGATGTTCAATCAGGGCTTGTGAGAATCTAGGTAGGATTTACCACCTGCTCTAAAACTCTGGTTGATGACAGACATTATTACCACACTGGAACCACTGAAGTGAAGTAATACTGACCTGTATTGAGATATCAGTTCACTCTTTCCAAAGGATGATAAATCCCAGGTTTATTCATTAGTGCAAACTGATGTTTCGGAATGAACATGAGAGCTTCTTATTGTATGTGTGTGTTCACTCCAAACTCCAACACTAGTCCAGTATCCAGAGAGAGAGAGAGACTGCATTCTTTAGCAGGGTGACCTATTTCTTACTTGCCACCGGTGCTCTGTGCACGCCTACTACCCCAATATTCTGTTACTGTGTTAGACTGCAGCTGGTCTGATCTAATGGAAGTATGTTCCGTTTCTCCTCTCTTCTGTCTCCTCTCTTCTGTCTCCTCTCTTCTGTCTCCTCTCTTCTGTCTCCTCTCTTCTGTCTCCTCTCTTCTGTCTTCTCTCTTCTGTCTCCTCTCTTCTGTCTCCTCTCTTCTGTCTCCTCTCCTCTCTTCTGTCTCCTCTCTTCTGTCTCCTCTCTTCTGTTCTCTTCTATTCTGTTATCTTCTCTTCTGTCTCCTCTCCTCTCTTCTGTCTCCTCTCCTCTCTTCTGTCTCCTCTCCTCTCTTCTGTCTTCTCCTCTCTTCTCTGTTCCTTCTCCTCTTTTCTGTTCTCTTCTATTCTGTTATCTTCTCTTCCTCTGTCCTTCTCTCCCCAGGTTCTTTGGCAGTGGAGGACATGGGAGCCAAGGCATCTGCGATGGGCAGCGGTGGAGCCTCCTCTCTGGGTCCGTCTCCAACCCTGGAGAACATCCAGGCAGCGTACGGGGAAGGGGAGAGCAGCAGGGCCCGGGAGCTGATCCAGCAAGCCTGCCGTGTGGAGTGTAGTGCAGCTAGTCCTCGGCTGGAGGGGGTGAGTGGAACAGAGGGGGTGAGTGGAACAGAGAGAGACAGACCTGTCTCGAAAAGACACGCATGCACACGCACACAAAATCCGAGACGGATCTGTCTCACATACACACCTTCATATCCTTGCACGCACAAACATTGTCACACACACACTAAATGAGAGCGCTTGCTGTGTGGAGGCCATTGTGTTTCTAGCCTAATGCAGATATGTGCTGTATAATGTGTGATGTGTGTTACAGAGATTGTTTTGGTGTGACTGTAACCATCTAATGTGTCATATGCTCCTGGTGTGGGACAACAACATGTTTACATTCATTTACGTGTGTGTGTGTGTATTTACATGTCACTGTGTGTGTGTGTATTTACATGTCTGTGTGTGTGTGTGTGTGTGTGTGTGTGTGTGTGTGTGTGTGTGTGTGTGTGTGTGTGTGTGTGTGTGTGTGTGTGTGTGTGTGTGTGTGTATTTACATGTCACTGTGTGTGTGTGTGTGTGTATTTACATGTCACTGTGTGTGTGTGTGTGTGTGTGTGTGTATTTACATGTCACTGTGTGTGTGTGTGTGTGTGTGTGTGTATTTACATGTCACTGTGTGTGTGTGTATTTACATGTCACTGTGTGTGTGTGTGTGTGTGTATTTACATGTCACTGTGTGTGTGTGTGTGTGTGTTTACATGTCACTGTGTGTGTGTGTGTGTATTTACATGTCACTGTGTTGTGTGTGTGTGTGTGTGTGTTTTTACATGTCACTGTGTGTGTGTGAATAAGATATGTGTAAGGTTGCATCATGGTATGTTGTTGATCAGTCCTACAGCCCCTCATGGTCCTACAGCCCCTCATGGTCCTACAGCCCCTCATGGTCCTACAGCCCCTCATGGTCCTACAGCCCCTCATGGTCCTACAGCCCCTCATGGTCCTACAGCCCCTCATGGTTCAACACCACTGAAGTCCCACTGCCTTGACATAAAGACAGCAACACCCCACATGTCTGTGGCTTTGACTTGGTCCTGTACTGTGTGTGTGTGAGTTTAATTTGCTGCTGTAGTTGTTGATGTTAGATAGGGGTGTTATCTAAAGACTGTGTGTGTGAATGTGTGTGTGTTCTCTGAGTGGTACTCTAGTTATGTGATAGTTTGTTGATATTCTAGAGTGGGTGTACTGCGCTTGTTGTTTTGGAGTGGATCCCAGCCTGCCAGACACAGTGTCAGGAGACAAGTGGCCTAGTTCTGCCTTTCTCTCTCCTGCCTCTCCATAAGCACTATGAAATACTCCCTTCAATACAGAACCAGTTCAAGTACTGATTCCATGTTTCTTTATTACCTCTGTTCTACTGACACATCACTTATTTACATAGATTACAGTAATCTCATTACTGTATGGATCATTATGGGACAGTAATCTCATTACTGTATGGATCATTATGGGACAGTAATCTCATTACTGTATGGATCGTTATGGGACAGTAATCTCATTACTGTATGGATCGTTATGGGACAGTAATCTCATTACTGTATGGATCGTTATGGGACAGTAATCTCATTACTGTATGGATCGTTATGGGACAGTAATCTCATTACTGTATGGATCATTATGGGACAGTAATCTCATTACTGTATGGATCGTTATGGGACAGTAATCTCATTACTGTATGGATCGTTATGGGACAGTAATCTCATTACTGTATGGATCGTTATGGGACAGTAATCTCATTACTGTATGGATCGTTATGGGACAGTAATCTCATTACTGTATGGATCATTATGGGACAGTAATCTCATTACTGTATGGATCGTTATGGGACAGTAATCATTACTGTATGGATCATTATGGGACAGTAATCTCATTACTGTATGGATCATTATGGGACAGTAATCTCATTACTGTATGGATCGTTATGGGACAGTAATCTCATTACTGTATGGATCGTTATGGGACAGTAATCTCATTACTGTATGGATCATTATGGGACAGTAATCTCATTACTGTATGGATCATTATGGGACAGTAATCTCATTACTGTATGGATCATTATGGGACAGTAATCTCATTACTGTATGGATCGTTATGGGACAGTAATCTCATTACTGTATGGATCGTTATGGGACAGTAATCTCATTACTGTATGGATCATTATGGGACAGTAATCTCATTACTGTATGGATCATTATGGGACAGTAATCTCGCGTGTGTGTATGTGTGCATACGGTAGGTTCCAAACACCCATGCTGCCAAACCCACTTCTCCTTTCCTAGAGTGTTCAGTGTTGCCCTTGGTTACCGTTATCTGCTTGTCTTCCTGTCATTCAGGAATAGATTTGTGGGGCTGACAGTAATTTAACACTTGACACACCAGCATATGTTCCGGCTATTATCGGACGAGTTTAGCCAGTACCGCCAGGTTTCACTGTGTTTCAAGACGTTTTCTCCCTACTGAATACAACCCAGTTACTGCCATGTTCCTGAGAAATGGTAATACAGGTTGACTAGAGATGTGGAGACCCAGTTACTGCCATGTTCCTGAGAACTGGTAATACAGGTTGACTAGAGATGTGGAGACCCAGTTACTGCCATGTTCCTGAGAACTGGTAATACAGGTTGACTAGAGATGTGGAGACCCAGTTACTGCCATGTTCCTGAGAACTGGTAATACAGGTTGACTAGAGATGTGGAGACCCAGTTACTGCCATGTTCCTGAGAAATGGTAATACAGGTTGACTAGAGATGTGGAGACCCAGTTACTGCCATGTTCCTGAGAACTGGTAATACAGGTTGACTGGAGATGTGGAGACCCAGTTACTGCCATGTTCCTGAGAACTGGTAATACAGGTTGACTAGAGATGTGGAGACCCAGTTACTGCCATGTTCCTGAGAACTGGTAATAAAGGTTGACTGGAGATGTGGAGACCCAGTTACTGCCATGTTCCTGAGAACTGGTAATACAGGTTGACGAGAGATGTGGAGACCCAGTTACTGCCATGTTCCTGAGAACTGGTAATACAGGTTGACTGGAGATGTGGAGACCCAGTTACTGCCATGTTCCTGAGAACTGGTAATACAGGTTGACTGGAGATGTGGAGACCCAGTTACTGCCATGTTCCTGAGAACTGGTAATACAGGTTGACTAGAGATGTGGAGACCCAGTTACTGCCATGTTCCTGAGAACTGGTAATACAGGTTGACTGGAGATGTGGAGACCCAGTTACTGCCATGTTCCTGAGAACTGGTAATACAGGTTGACTGGAGATATAGAGACCCAGTTACTGCCATGTTCCTGAGAACTGGTAATACAGGTTGACTAGAGATGTGGAGACCCAGTTACTGCCATGTTCCTGAGAACTGGTAATACAGGTTGACTGGAGATGTGGAGACCCAGTTACTGCCATGTTCCTGAGAACTGGTAATACAGGTTGACTGGAGATGTGGAGACCCAGTTACTGCCATGTTCCTGAGAACTGGTAATACAGGTTGACTAGAGATGTGGAGACCCAGTTACTGCCATGTTCCTGAGAACTGGTAATACAGGTTGACTAGAGATGTGGAGACCCAGTTACTGCCATGTTCCTGAGAACTGGTAATACAGGTTGACTGGAGATGTGGAGACCCAGTTACTGCCATGTTCCTGAGAACTGGTAATACAGGTTGACTGGAGATGTGGAGACCCAGTTACTGCCATGTTCCTGAGAACTGGTAATACAGGTTGACTGGAGATGTGGAGACCCAGTTACTGCCATGTTCCTGAGAACTGGTAATACAGGTTGACTGGAGATGTGGAGACCCAGTTACTGCCATGTTCCTGAGAACTGGTAATACAGGTTGACTGGAGATGTGGAGACCCAGTTACTGCCATGTTCTTGAGAACTGGTAATACAGGTTGACTGGAGATGTGGAGACCCAGTTACTGCCATGTTCCTGAGAACTGGTAATACAGGTTGACTGGAGATGTGGAGACCCAGTTACTGCCATGTTCCTGAGAACTGGTAATACAGGTTGACTGGAGATGTGGAGACCCAGTTACTGCCATGTTCCTGAGAACTGGTAATACAGGTTGACTGGAGATGTGGAGACCCAGTTACTGCCATGTTCCTGAGAACTGGTAATACAGGTTGACTAGAGATGTGGAGACCCAGTTACTGCCATGTTCCTGAGAACTGGTAATAAAGGTTGACTGGAGATGTGGAGACCCAGTTACTGCCATGTTCCTGAGAACTGGTAATACAGGTTGACGAGAGATGTGGAGACCCAGTTACTGCCATGTTCCTGAGAACTGGTAATACAGGTTGACTGGAGATGTGGAGACCCAGTTACTGCCATGTTCCTGAGAACTGGTAATACAGGTTGACTGGAGATGTGGAGACCCAGTTACTGCCATGTTCCTGAGAACTGGTAATACAGGTTGACTAGAGATGTGGAGACCCAGTTACTGCCATGTTCCTGAGAACTGGTAATACAGGTTGACTGGAGATGTGGAGACCCAGTTACTGCCATGTTCCTGAGAACTGGTAATACAGGTTGACTGGAGATATAGAGACCCAGTTACTGCCATGTTCCTGAGAACTGGTAATACAGGTTGACTAGAGATGTGGAGACCCAGTTACTGCCATGTTCCTGAGAACTGGTAATACAGGTTGACTGGAGATGTGGAGACCCAGTTACTGCCATGTTCCTGAGAACTGGTAATACAGGTTGACTGGAGATGTGGAGACCCAGTTACTGCCATGTTCCTGAGAACTGGTAATACAGGTTGACTAGAGATGTGGAGACCCAGTTACTGCCATGTTCCTGAGAACTGGTAATACAGGTTGACTAGAGATGTGGAGACCCAGTTACTGCCATGTTCCTGAGAACTGGTAATACAGGTTGACTGGAGATGTGGAGACCCAGTTACTGCCATGTTCCTGAGAACTGGTAATACAGGTTGACTGGAGATGTGGAGACCCAGTTACTGCCATGTTCCTGAGAACTGGTAATACAGGTTGACTGGAGATGTGGAGACCCAGTTACTGCCATGTTCCTGAGAACTGGTAATACAGGTTGACTGGAGATGTGGAGACCCAGTTACTGCCATGTTCCTGAGAACTGGTAATACAGGTTGACTGGAGATGTGGAGACCCAGTTACTGCCATGTTCTTGAGAACTGGTAATACAGGTTGACTAGAGATAATGTTAAATTCGTACGTGCCTATAAAACAATTGTGTGTCAGATTGAAAAAGCAGAACTGTTTTTTTTAGTTGGCATCTGTTCTTGTACCCTAAAATACCCCGACGCTTGATTCATACTGCTACTTTTAGGCTTCCTCACAACGTCGGCCAGTGGTAACCAGGAATTATAGATGAACGAGGTCTGTGTGCTTGAAAGCAGCTTGTCAACTCTCTCCAGGGCTTAAAAAGCCTTTAAGTAAGAAGTAGGGCAACACAACAGTGTGCAGAGTGCATGGTGCCCAAAGGAATGGAAAAGTATTCCGTTGGTCGATACAGTTAATATATATCAATATTTCAAACTGTTACCCTGCCATCCAGTGCTTGTCTACAATACAATCACAAAGCTCAGCATTGGAACTGTCTGAGGTTTCTGTGGAATGAGAGCAGAGACCAGGTCCAACTCTGGTCCTAGAGAACAACAGTCAGTGAGCACAGTATTCTATTAGTCGACTGGTCAATTGTTTGGTCATTTGGCTGTTGATCGGCCAGAGATTGTTTTAGTCAAGCAGTAACATGTATGAGAAGAGAAGAAAAAATTTGTCCACTAAAATAACATAACATTTATCAGAAATACAGTGTAGACATTGTTAATGTTAGGCGCACAGAGGCCCATTATCAGCAACCATCACTCCTGTGTTCCAATGGCAGTTGTGTTAGCTAATCCAAGTTTTTCATTTTAGAAGGCTAATTGATCATTAGAAAACCCTTTTGCAATTATGTTCGCACAGCTGAAAACTGTTGTGCTGATTAAAGAAGCAATAAAACTGTCCTTCTTTAAACTAGTTGAGTATCTGGAGCATCAGCATTTGTGGGTTTGATTACAGGCTCAAAATGGCCAGAAACAAATACTTTCTTTTGAAACTCGTCAGTCTATTCTTGTTCTGATAAATGAAGGCTATTCCATGTGAGAAATTGCCAAGAAACTGGAGATCTCATACAACGCTGTGTACTACTCCCTTCACAGAACAGCTCGAAGCTGTTGTCCTGTGAGCTGCCTATCACGCAAGCTGTTGTCCTGTGAGCTGCCTATCACGCAAGCTGTTGACTCTCAGAAACTGTTCTTCTGATTCTGTTGTGGCTTTGGGTCTGTGTGACGCAATTGCGGCGCCTTCAGAGGCATGCAAAGGCCAAATCCAGCACTGTACCCCATCGCCATGCGCTTTCCACATGTTGTAACAATGCAGTGGGTTCTGTGTCTGCATTGACATGGTTGATTGACAGTAGGTGGAGGGGGATACATCCTGTAGAAAACACAAACTCATTTCCTTGACAACAGCTCTACACTGCTCCAGGAAGCACAAGAAGTATGAACGCCCAGCGCCCAGATGTACATGCACTTCTCTCTACAGAATGCGCTCTCTCCCGCCAATTTGTGCACATTCATTGTTTCATCAATTCATTGTGTGAATTGTTTGCGTTTGTTAGTTTATATCACTTCTCCATTTACATATCACCAGTAGTACAATGACCGTAAATGAATATAATGTCTCATCTACCATGTCTGTTCATTTGGTTATGGACATTTCTGTTAATGCATTCAATATTATTATTCCAGTCTTCCTGTTCTCATTGTTGGTGTGGACACATTGTTTGCAGATGCACAACCTATGCTGCTACACTTGTGAGATACAAGTGTTGGTTTATTTCATTCCATTTACAAGTTTAGTCAATTTAGTCATTGTCTTTTGTTCGGAGCGCTGCTGTCAATGTTGAGTAAGGACGCTCACGCATAGAAGTAGGCCTATAGGCTAGCTGGCCTGATTATACATAGAAGTTGGCCTATAGGCTACCTGGCCTGATTAAACATAGAAGTAGGCCTATAGACTACCTGGCCTGATTATACATAGAAGTAGGCCTATAGGCTACCTGGCCTGATTATACATAGACGTAGTCCTATAGGCTACCTAGCCTGATTATACATAGAAGTAGGCCTATAGGCTACCTGGCCTGATTAAACATAGAAGTAGGCCTATAGACTACCTGGCCTGATTATACATAGAAGTAGGCCTATAGGCACCTGGCCTGATTATACATAGAAGTAGGCCTATAGGCTACCTGGCCTGATTATACATAGAAGTAGGCCTATAGGCTACCTGGCCTGATTATACATAGAAGTAGGCCTATAGGCTACCTGGCCTGATTATACATAGAAGTAGGCCTATAGGCTACCTGGCCTGATTAAACATAGAAGTAGGCCTATAGGCTACCTGGCCTGATTATACATAGAAGTAGGCCTATAGGCTACCTGGCCTGATTATACATAGAAGTAGGCCTATAGGCTACTTGGCCTGATTATACATAGAAGTAGGCCTATAGGCTACCTGGCCTGATTATACATAGAAGTAGGCCTATAGGCTACCTGGCCTGTGCGCAAATGTATATAAATGTGTCCATTTGGGGATCTGATAGTATTTCTGATTGGCTTAACGCACCACCACGAATGACCTGTGGAGCTTCTCAAAGTAAAGTTTTCTTCACCTTAAACAACAAGCAAACAAAGTCTGTTTTTATATTATTGTGAATTACAATAGTTCCTTAATGTATTTGAAAAGTCTTTCCAGCTCTCTCCCTTTCAATAACCACTCAGCGTGAAAAGGAACAATGTCCTGCTCTGATCCAGTGGAAACGGCATAAAATAGGCCTACCTGATTACATCTTATCAGTGCTTGACTTGGACTGAAATAGGTTCTGGTACTCATTTTGTGTGCTGGTACTGTTTGGCTTTATGTAGGCTATTTTTACATAGTTGGCAATGGCAATATAAGTTACTTTTTAGGTTTATCATTTTCTTTTGGATAGAATTTTGATTAACCACATGACAATGATTTTGAGATATGAAGATATTATAAATTAAATGAAACTGCTTCACGAAAATGTGTTTATGAAAAACATAACTGGCACGCAGATCGGTAGAAATGGTAAGATAAATCGGCATTCCACATGAGAAAGGTTGCCGAGTCCTCCTGCAGCCTATTACCGGCAACTTCAGGAGAGTAACGGCATAATCTGCGAAAGCCAGCAGGAGCGGGAGGAGAATAGTTGGGTCAGGTTAAGGTCTTCTGGTTATCTAGATCTCTGGTGCCCTCTTGAGGCATTTCTTATTTCATCAAACCGTAAGCTTAAAGCATCAGACAAGCTCAATACATATAGTTGATTTTATTTAAACACGTCGGGTGTGTCTATAAATGGAAAAATACAGGCTTAAAATTTTGACAAATCGATTGGTCAAAAGAACAAACAACTTTCGGTCAACCAATATTTTTTCTTTAATTGAGGACAGTCCTAATTCTATTTCAGCCTAGCACTAACACCGTATCCAGGTGTTGTAGAGGTAGCCTCGTTCCATACTGGATGTGCTGAAGCTAACTCATCTATTGGTCGCCTCGTTCCATAATGGATGTGTTGTGGCTAACTCATCTATTGGTCGCCTCATTCCATACTGGATGTGTTGTGGCTAACTCATCTATTGGTCGCCTCGTTCCATACTGGATGTGCTGCGGCTAACTCATCTATTGGTCGCCTCGTTCCATACTGGATGTGCTGAAGCTAACTCATCTATTGGTCGCCTCGTTCCATAATGGATGTGTTGTGGCTAACTCATCTATTGGTCACCTCGTTCCATACTGGAAGTGTTGTGGCTAACTCATCTATTGGTTGCCTCGTTCCATACTGGATGTGTTGTAGCTAACTCATCTATTGGTCGCCTCGTTCCATACTGGATGTGCTGCGGCTAACTCATCTATTGGTCGCCTCGTTCCATACTGGATGTGTTGTGTGTGGCTAACTCATCTATTGGTCGCCTCGTTCCATACTGGATGTGTTGCGGCTAACTCATCTATTGGTCGTACATTGATTGCCCACCTGATGGTGCTATTACATCAACTTTGATGCTCATGTTTTTACCTGGCTGCAGACATTGTTGCCAACATATATTCAGTGAGAATAGCTATTAGCTCCTTGATTTGTCGCTAGATTACATTTTGCTGTTGCTGCAACGAAGTCACAGCACCAATTTGCTGCAGAATTTAGTGGGAAAAGTTACTAAATGCTATCAAAACCATAGTAACCCTTGGTGTCAAAACTTCCTTAAAGGTAGTTTTCAATTCCAATCAATTCAGAAACAACACCAAATTCCAATTCCAAATGTTCCTAATTGAAAAACATTGAAGAGAATTGGAATTTCAGTGTACTTCCTGGATTGACTGTGATTGAAATTAAATGTCCCCCTGCTCCCAACTGTACAGCATGACAGTGAATGAAGAGTTGGCTACAGATCAGCTAAGGTGGAGCCTATGGTAGAGGTGGAGAGGTGGACTTGAACAAAACTTGACTATCTGCTAAAATACTAACTTGTCCTATTCCCGTCCCTTCCTCAGCTGCGTCTCCTGTGTGTGGCCACCCAGCATGGTGATGCGGAGAGCGTGAGTTACCTCCTCCATGAGGCCCGTGTGCCCCTGCCCCTGGAGCCATCAGAGGGAAACCCCGCCATCCTGGCTGCACACTATGGACATGTCAGCCTGGTCAGAGAGCTGCTCGACTCAGTACCAGGTGACAATTCTGTGTGTGTGTGTGTGACATTTTCCACCTGTGTTTGTGTAGTAGTTAATCGATAGTAACAGATTGCATGTATTGTTTTGAAAGTGTGTGTGTGTGTGTGTGTGTGTGTGTGTGTGTAGTAATCATAGTTAGTAGATGATAAACAGATTGCATGTCTCTCTCAGGTCCGTGTGTCCACAGAGATCTGCTGAACTGGATGTTGGTGACGGCGTGCCAACAGGGTCACCTGGAGGTGGTTAGAATGTTGGTGCAGGGTTACCATGCCGACGCTGAGGACTGTGCCATCCACCAGGAGGAGTTTGCTGTCATCACGGGGCTGCCTCTCTACGCTGCTGCACGCGCAGGTAGACAGCAAGACACACACTGTACATATACTCCACATACTGTACATGTGCACACATACACTAACGTTCAAAAGTTTGGCTTCACTTAGAAATGTCCTTCTTTTTGCAACATTAAAATGACATAAAATTTATCAGAAATACAGTGTAGACATTGTTAATGTTGTAAATGACTAATGTAGCTGGAAACGGCTGATTTTTAATGGAATATCTACATCTGCGTACAGAGGCCCATTATCAGCAACCATCACTCCTGTGTTCCAATGGCACATTACTGGCCATTTTGAGCCTGTAATCAAACCCACAAATGCTGATGCTCCAGATACTCAACTAGTCTAAAGAAGGACAGTTTTATTGCTTCTTTAATTAGTACAACAGTTTTCGGCTGTGCTAACATAATTGCAAAAGGGTTTTGATGATCAATTAGCCTTTTAAAATTAAAAAACTTGGATTAGCTAACACAACGTGCCAATGGAACACAGGAGTGATGGTTGCTGATAATGGGCCTCTAATGGGCCGTTTCCAGCTACAATAGTCATTTACAACATTAACAATGTCTACACTGTATTTCTTATCAATTTGATGTTATTTTAATGGACAAAAAAATTTGCTTTTCTTTCAAAAACAAGGACATTTCTAAGTGACCCCAAACTTTTGAATGATAGTGTGTATATACCTACACACACAAATGAACACAGCCTACAGATACCTCACACATAAACCACACACACACACACGCCTCACACATAAACCACACACACCTCACACATAAACCACACACACACACGCCTCACACATAAACCACACACACGCCTCACACATAAACCACACACGCCTCACACATAAACCACACACACACACACGCCTCACACAAACCACACAAGCCTCACACATAAACCACACACACGCCTCACACATAGACCACACACACGCCTCACACATAAACCACACACACACACACACACACACACACACACGCCTCACACACACGCCTCACACATAAACCACACACATGCCTCACACATAAACCACACACACGCCTCACACATAAACCACACACACACACACGCCTCACACATAAACCACACACACCTCACACATAAACCACACACACCTCACACATAAACCACACACACACACGCCTCACACATAAACCACACACACGCCTCACACATAAACCAGACACACACACACACACACACACACACACACACACACACACACACACACACACACACACACACGCCTCACACACACGCCTCACACATAAACCACACACATGCCTCACACATAAACCACACACACGCCTCACACATAAACCACACACACACACACGCCTCACACATAAACCACACACACCTCACACATAAACCACACACACACACGCCTCACACATAAACCACACACACGCCTCACACATAAACCACACACACACACACACACGCCTCACACATAAACCACACACGCCACACACATAAACCACACACACACACACACCTCACACATAAACCACACACACACACACCTCACACATAAACCACACACACACACATGCCTCACACATAAACCACACACACACACGCCTCACACATAAACCACACACACACACACGCCTCACACATAAACCACACACACGCCTCACACATAAACCACACACACACACACACGCCTCACACATAAACCACACACGCCACACACATAAACCACACACACACACACACACACGCCTCACACATAAACCACACACACACACGCCTCACACATAAACCACACACACACACACAAGCCTCACACATAAACCCCACACACACACATGCCTCACACATAAACCACACACACACACGCCTCACACATAAACCACACACACACACACACGACTCACACATAAACCACACACACGCCTCACACATAAACCACACACATGCCTCACACATAAACCACACACACACATGCCTCACACATAAACCACACACACACACGCCTCACACATAAACCACACACACACACACGACTCACACATAAACCACACACACGACTCACACATAAACCACACACACGCCTCACACATAAACCACACACACGCCTCACACATAAACCACACACACACACGCCTCACACATAAACCACACACACACACGCCTCACACATAAACCACACACACACACACGACTCACACATAAACCACACACACGCCTCACACATAAACCACACACACGCCTCACACATAAACCACACACACGCCTCACACATAAACCACACACACAAAGTAGAGAACACAGTCAAGTATAGAAGTTTGCACTGTATCTTGCGTTTTTAGTTTTTTGTAAAAATGATTTCTCGCATTATTGGATGTTACTGCACTGTTGGAACTAGGAACACCAGCATTTTGCTACACCCACAATAACCTCTGCTAAATATGTGTATGTGACCAATAGAAGTTGATTAGATTTGATGTACGCTTACATATTAACCACTTCGGACCAAATGTTAGAGTTAGACATTCCTACTGTGGTGTGTTGTCAGGCTGAAAACAGCAGACGGGGATTTCCTCCTACTCTACTGTGTCTCCAATTCAACCTCCAATCCAACTCACTTCCTTATTCTGGCTTTATGATGTAGTGTAGGATCAGCTTCCCCTACGCTTAACCATTAGAGTGGAAGATGCAAAACTCACTCAAAATCAGTGTCTAGGAGCAACTTCAGCCTACTCTGGGCATATTGGTGGAGAGATGAGGAGTACTTCCTGTTATCTTAGACCAGGGGTCTGTTCAGAACGTCCGGACATCTAACTGTGTTCTATGTAGGTAATGAGGAGATAGCTAGATTCCTGCTGCAGAATGGCGCTGGGCTGTCCTCCTACACCCTGATGGATTATCCAGCCTTCAGCAGACTGCTCGTTGAACAACGACTGGTAGAAGAAGCAGACACACACACAGAACCAGCGGGAGAAAAGGTAACTGAGTGTGTGTGTGTATTTGTGTGAGTGTGTGTCTTCGTTTGTTTGTCTGCTTTTGTGCGTTTGTGTGTCTGCGTTTGCCTGCGTTTAAGTGTGTGTGTTTGTGTTTGTGTTTGTGTTTGTGTGTCTCCATTGTGTGTCTGTGTATGTATGTATTTTTCTCTCTGTGAATGTGTTATGTTTTACCCCGTGTGTTGGTCAGGCCAGGTGTGTGTGTGTGTGTGTGTGTTGTGCACCATAAAAGCGTCAGCCAACATGTTGTTTCCTCTCTCCCCCTCTAGCTACTATGTGGCCGTTGGTCAGGTCTGAAGCTGCCGTGGTTGGAGCTGGACTGGTTGATGGACGTGTCGTCCCGTATCTCCCACCTGGACCTGTCCTGTAACAGCCTCAGCTCCCTGCCCTCCGTGGTTCCCTGGGGGCTCATACAGCTCCGGACCCTAGACCTCTCCAGCAACTTGTTCAAAGAGCTGCCCACAGCACAGAGCTCACAGGAGATCATCTGCTCCAGGTGCTGCTCCACTTTCACAGATAGGTTGTAGATGTGTAGGTGCAGATACACACACACACTAGGGCTGGGCGGTATGGCCTAAAAATCATAAATAGATTATTTTTAAACTTATGGATGATTCATGATATCTTTTAAACATATTTCACTATATAAGCTTTGTTGTAGGATTTCAAGGTCAAATACACTGCAGTCAGCTGTAGTCTAATACTTAATGGTTTGTGAAATTATACCTTACACAACCATACGACTAATCATTTAATTATTTTATCAAAATAGTTTAACCTGCTTTTTTTGCAATAATCACTGATCTGGCTTTCAAGTCTGTATGAAAATGACCTTTTTGTTACAAATTGAACCAGAACCATGCATTATGCATAACTTGTAGCAGGCTTATAGAAATGAACACAGGTCTCATCAACAAACTCTCAAGCACAAGCCCACGTGCTAGCCAGCTAATGTTAATATTTCAAGTTTAGCCAACTTGAATCTATTTGCTAGCTAACACTGGAGAACAGTTGAATTGTTATGAACACACCCTTCTGTCCTCTCCAACTGTTATGAACACACCCTTCTGTCCTCTCCAACTGTTTGAACAGCCTGCTAGCCTGTCAACGTTTCAGGTGTTGAAATCAAGTGGCCTACCTTCTTTCTCAGAATGAGAACGAGTTTGTAATTCCTAATATAATTGTGTTTTATGCTTATTGCACATTTATAAAACACAAACTAGACAGCTAGTATGCTGTTAGCGGTACGTAGTACCACAATGCTACGCGCAACAAACTGAGCGTTACATTTCCAGAATCGATGTTTATCGATACTCTCGTTTTAGTAGTGTTTGTTCCGCTCTCAATCTGAGTAGTTGAGACATAAACAGGGTATGGTTAGAAAGGTTAACATCTCCTCCATTACAGTAAAATAATATAAATGTGTGTTTCAGTCTCCAGGTTAACGTCTCCTCCATTACGGTAAAATAATGCCTCAATGTGTTTCAGTCTCCAGGTTAACATCTCCTCCATTACAGTAAAATAATGTCTCAATGTGTTTCAGTCTCCAGGTTTAACATCTCCTCCATTACAGTAAAATAATGTCTCAATGTGTTTCAGTCTCCAGGTTAACGTCTCCTCCATTACAGTAAAATAATGTCTCAATGTGTTTCAGTCTCCAGGTTAACATCTCCTCCATTACAGTAAAATAATGTCTCAATGTGTTTCAGTCTCCAGGTTTAACATCTCCTCCATTACAGTAAAATAATGTCTCAATGTGTTTCAGTCTCCAGGTTAACGTCTCCTCCATTACAGTAAAATAATGTCTCAATGTGTTTCAGTCTCCAGGTTAACATCTCCTCCATTACGGTAAAATAATGTCTCAATGTGTTTCAGTCTCCAGGTTAACGTCTCCTCCATTACAGTAAAATAATGTCTCAATGTGTTTCAGTCTCCAGGTTAACGTCTCCTCCATTACGGTAAAATAATGTCTCAATGTGTTTCAGTCTCCAGGTTAACGTCTCCTCCATTACAGTAAAATAATGTCTCAATGTGTTTCAGTCTCCAGGTTAACGTCTCCTCCATTACAGTAAAATAATGTCTCAATGTGTTTCAGTCTCCAGGTTAACGTCTCCTCCATTACAGTAAAATAATGTCTCAATGTGTTTCAGTCTCCAGGTTAACGTCTCCTCCATTACAGTAAAATAATGTCTCAATGTGTTTCAGTCTCCAGGTTAACGTCTCCTCCATTACAGTAAAATAATGTCTCAATGTGTTTCAGTCTCCAGGTTAACATCTCCTCCATTACGGTAAAATAATGTCTCAATGTGTTTCAGTCTCCAGGTTAACGTCTCCTCCATTACAGTAAAATAATGTCTCAATGTGTTTCAGTCTCCAGGTTAACGTCTCCTCCATTACGGTAAAATAATGTCTCAATGTGTTTCAGTCTCCAGGTTAACGTCTCCTCCATTACAGTAAAATAATGTCTCAATGTGTTTCAGTCTCCAGGTTAACGTCTCCTCCATTACAGTAAAATAATGTCTCAATGTGTTTCAGTCTCCAGGTTAACGTCTCCTCCATTACGGTAAAATAATGTCTCAATGTGTTTCAGTCTCCAGGTTAACGTCTCCTCCATTACGGTAAAATAATGTCTCAATGTGTTTCAGTCTCCAGGTTAACGTCTCCTCCATTACGGTAAAATAATGTCTCAATGTGTTTGTCTCCAGGTTAACGTCTCCTCCATTACAGTAAAATAATGTCTCAATGTGTTTGTCTCCAGGTTAACGTCTCCTCCATTACAGTAAAATAATGTCTCAATGTGTTTCAGTCTCCAGGTTAACGTCTCCTCCATTACAGTAAAATAATGTCTCAATGTGTTTCAGTCTCCAGGTTAACATCTCCTCCATTACAGTAAAATAATGTCTCAATGTGTTTCAGTCTCCAGGTTAACGTCTCCTCCATTACGGTAAAATAATGTCTCAATGTGTTTCAGTCTCCAGGTTAACGTCTCCTCCATTACAGTAAAATAATGTCTCAATGTGTTTCAGTCTCCAGGTTAACGTCTCCTCCATTACAGTAAAATAATGTCTCAATGTGTTTCAGTGTCCATACGACCCATTCTGTTGGACCAAACCTCAAACGCAAATAGCGAGTTGAAACCGCTTGTCAGAGAAGAAGTGATTTTTAGTATTTTTTGTTGTGAGTGGCAGGGAGAGGGGATCTGTGTGTGTAAAGAGGGGAAGCGAGAGGTTTCATATATCAGCCAGCCCTAGCGCACACACACACACACACACACACACACACACACACACACACACACAACCCCCTTGTAAGGAACACACAATTCAGTCTCATTCAAAATACTATTTTCCTTAACCTGAAAACCTAACCTTAACCCTTAACCTAGCTGCTAACCCTAAAGCTAACCTTAACCCTTGACCTAGCTGCTAACCCTAAAGCTAACCTTAACCCTTAACCTAGCTGCTAACCCTAAACCTAACCTTAACCCTTAACCTAGCTGCTAACCCTGAACTTAACCGTAAACACCCTAGAAATAGCATTTGACTAACAAAATGTCCCCAGTTGGTTGTTTTGTTAGTTTACTATTCTAGTTAAACAGGTTCACTGCAGTGTGTACAGTGTACACACACATTTACACTGACTATACCAAACATTAGGAACACCTTCCTAATATGGAGTTGCACCCTCCCTTTTGCCCTCAGAACAGCCTCAATTCGTTGGGGACATGGACTCTACAAGGTGTCGTTCCACAGGGATGCTGGTCCACAGTTGTGTCAAGTTGGCTGGATGTCCTTTGGGTGGTGGACCATTCCTGATACACATGGGAAACTGTTGAGCATGAAATACCCAGAAGCATTGCAGTTTTTGACACAAACCAGTGTGCCTGACATCTACTACATATCCTGTTCAAAGGCACTTACTTACATGTTATGTCTTGCCCAGTCACCCTCTGAATGGCACGCATACACACTCCATGTCTGACTGTCTCAAGGCTTAAAGATCCTTCTTTAACCTGTCTCCTCCCCTTCATCTACACTGATTTGAAATGGATCAATAAGGGACCATATCTTTCACCTGGGTTCACCTGGTCAGTCTGCCATGGAAAGAGATCTTCATGTTTTGTCCACTCTGTGTATCTAATATCTGTAGTCTGCTGTTCTGCTGATCTCTGTTGTATTGTTAACCTCAGCCTCTCACTTAATCCTGACGTGTGTGTGTGTGTGTGTGTTCGTTCTCTGCTCCTGTTCTACTGTAGACTTCGCCAGGTGAATCTGTCTCAGAATGAGTTGACCAGCTTGCCGTCCGGACTGCTCCATCTCACCAGAGTCCAGAGGCTCTCTGCTGCTAAGAACAAGCTCACCTCCCTATTTGACATTCCTAATGGTATGATCCACCGCATGTCAGAGTGGTCTTTGCTCTTTGTCACAAATGTATATCAGTATGTTGTTAGAAGGGTTCTGAGGATTTTATTCTGATCTCAAATTGTTTCTCTGCTATCTATTTTGTCTTTATTTGTTAATGTGAAGCACATTGTATTGCTACCTTGTACAAAATGTTTTGGTTTCTACAAATGAAGATTGATGAATGAATTGATTGTCCTCTTCTGCTCCTCCTCAGGTACTAACTGGATAGGTCTGCGTAAGCTGGAGGAGCTGGATGTGTCTGACAACTGTCTGACCAGTCTTCCCTCTGCTGTTCTTCACTCTTTCAAATCCCTCACTTCCCTCAAAGTCTGCCGGAACAGACTCACCAGCTTCCCTGACCCCTGGGCCTGCCCTCTGGTAGGCAGACACTACACTAGACACTACGGCCTTGTTCCATTTGGAACCCTAGCACCTTCTTTTAGGTCCTACCCTGTTTAGTGTTCTTCTCAAAGATATCTATTCATTGTATCTCTATGGTTCCCCTGGTAGGAATAAACTAGGGCCTGGTTCCTTTTGGTTCCCTAGCACCTTCCTGTATCTCCTGTCCCCTTTTAAATGCTCAGTTCTGAAAGGACTGGATTGGTGAGAGGAATATAGTGGAAGCTCCAATGGAGAGCTGGGTAGAACCATCATACTAGTTGCTTACACCTATCCAGTCCTTCTAGATTTGTGGCCATTGTTGGCGTAGAGGCAAGAAGGTACTAGGTATTGAAATGGAAAGTGGTCATGTCTTTTAAATCATACAGACTCCTCTCAGCGACTCTTCACCACCTCCTTTGCCCTCTTGTATTCAGAACTTGAGTGATGGTTTTGAAACATCTTCTGGATGTTGTGAGTGATTGATTGGTGATTCCCCCTCTGTAGAAGCACTGTCGAGCCTCATCCAACGCCATCGAGAGTCTTCCCAATACCATCTCCATCTTCTGGAGAACTCAGCTGCAGGAGCTGGATTTCTCAGACAACGTCATCAAGGAGCTGCCCTCCTATATATTCGAGCTGGAGGTAAGGTTGGGTAGCACTAGCATTGTTTGGCCTAGGCTTCAGCTCACTGGGCTAACAGGGTTTTGAGTTGCACATGTAATTCAGGTTCAATATATGGGCAGTCTGAGCTGTACATATCACAGGTTCAATACCTGGGCTATTATGCGCAACTCGAAACCCTGTTAGCCCACTGAGCTAAAGCCTAGGCCAAAGCAGCTTAACAACACTGGGAGCAGTGCTTCCTACATGGTAGTTCATGGCTGATTTCCCTTTGGGCCTGGCTAGAAACATTGGATTTGTTGACTTGATGGGTCTAACCTAAATAAGCCTCCCTAAACCTCCATAAGCTTTACTGTATTTGGGCGACCAGACCAAATTCACATAGAAATGTGCGTTATAGATCTCACTCATTAAAAGCAAGTCTAAGAAGCAGTAGTTCTATTTATGCTATTTATATGCTTCTCATTCTTAAGTAAAACATTTTGGGTTATTGAAAATATATTTCACAGCAGTTTAGATGGTACAATGATTCTATACTCAGATTTTTTTTGTCACATAAACTGAAATTAGGCCTAGTAATTAGGCCTAATTGCCTAGTTAAATAAAGGTAAAATATATATATTTTTAAAGTAACCACTCAGAAGATGAGGATTTCTGTATTAAACCTGTAGTTTACCCAATGACCTCAAGGTGGCACTGCTGTACTACTCTGCAGTCAGTGAACCCCAACTGAAACAATGATTCAAATCAAATCAAAATCCAATTTTACTAGTCACATGCTGCCGAATACAACATTTCACCTTACAGTGAAATGCTTACTTACGAGCCCCTAACCAACAATGAAGTTCAAAAAATATGAATAAGAAATAAGTAACAAGTAATTAAAGAGCAGCAGTAAAAACAATAGCGAGACTATATACAGGGGTGTACCGGTACAGAGTCAATGTGCGGGGGCACCGGTTAGTTGAGGTAATATATACATGTAGGTAGAGTTATTAAAGTGACTATGCATAGTTGATAACAATAGCAGTGGTGTAAAAGGGGGGGGGGGGCAATGCAAATAGTCTGCGTGACCATTTGATTAGATGATCAGGAGTCTTATAGCTTGGGGGTAGAAGTTGTTTAGAAGCCTCTTGGACCAAGACTTGGCGCTCTGGTACCGCTTGCTGTGTGGTAGCAGAGAGAATAATCTATGACTAGGGTGATCTATGACTATTTTTAGGGCCTTCCTCTGACACCGCCTGGTATAGGTCCTGGATGGCAGGAAGCCTGGCCCCAGTGATGTACTGGGCCGTAGGCACTACGGTGCCTTGCGGTTGGAGGCCGAGCAGTTACCATACCAGGCAGTGATGCAACCAGTCAGGATGCTCTCGATGGTGCAGCTGTGCAATCTTTTGAGGATCAGAGGACCCATGCCAAATCATTTCAGTCTCCTGAGGTGGAATAGGTTTTGTTGTGTCCTTTTCACGACTATCTTGATGTGATCGGTCCATGTTAGTTTGCTGTTGTGGACACCAAGGGACATGACACTCTCAACCTGCTCCACTACAGCCCCGTTGATGAGAATGGGGGCGTGATCGGTCCTCTTTTTCCTGTAGTCCACAATCATCTCCTTTGCATCGATCACGTTGAGGGAGAGGTTGTTGTCCTGGCACCACACGGCTAGGTCTCTGACCTCCTCCCTATAGGCTGTCTCGTCTGTGATCAGGCCTACCACTGCAGTCATGAGTGAACAGGGAGTACAGGAGGGGGTCCAGGTACAGAGGGAGGTGTTTAGTCTCAGGGTTCTTTGCTTATTGATGAGCTTTGAGGGCACTATGGTGTTGAACGCTGAGCTGTAGTCAATGAATAGCATTCTCACATGTCCAGGTGGGAAAGAGCAGTGTGGAGTGCAATAGAGATTGCATCATCTGTGGATCTGTTGGGGCGGTATGAAAATTGGAGTGGGTCTAGGGCTTCTGGGATAAAGGGGTTGATATTTTTTTTTTTTAATTTGACCTTTATTTAACCAGGTGGCCAGTTGAGAACAAGTTCTCATTTACATCTGCGACCTGGCCAAGATAAAACAAAGCAGTGCGACAAAAACAACAACACAGAGTTACACATGGGATAAATAAACTCACAGTCAATAACACAATAGAATGTGAGCCATGACCAGCCTTTCAAAGCACTTCATGTCTACAGACGTGAGTCCTACGGGTCGGTAGTGTCGTGTCTTTGGCATCATTAAATTGAAGACTGTTATTTTATCAAATCAATTCTCTGTAATTATTATTATGTGATTAAACTAATCATGTAAATGTAATTAACTAGCAAGTCGGGGCACCAAGGAAAATCTTCAGATGACAAATATATATATACATTTTCAGATATTTTAAAATCTGATCAATTAGTCTTCTAATGAATGAATGATTCTTTACCTCATATTAGTCTCATTCCAAACGTCGTAAATTGTTGGTTATCTGCACGAACCCAGCCTTCAATATGAATCATCCATACATCAATTGTCTTAATCATTTATTTACTAACAAATAAATAAATAATCACAGAAATGCACAAACAAGCAAACAGTAGATGTTTACAAGGAAATGATAGGGAATGTTCCCTAGTGGGCTAAACCGATATGGCAGCTTGGTTGGTTAAGGGAAGTGGGTGTGGACTGAGAAGGCCGGGAAAGACCAGAGTCACTACACAGTTGATAATTATTAGAATTGAAATGTTAATCCTTTGCACATGAACGCTCACTCATTCGGGAATAATTGCAATCAATATATATATTTACGCTCAGTGTGTCGTCGGGATCTCTGTTGGAATCGTCCTTCTTTCTGTTGGAAAGTTCCAAGTCTCTCTCTGTCCCATGAAGTCTTTTGTTTTTAGAATGGATACTACAGAGTCCCATTCAGAAATGTTCTTATAGAATAGATCTTTCGGCGGTTGTCGGTCTTTGCATTGTTGACACAAATTCTAGCTGCAGACTAGTAATTATCGAAGATTTGCTCTTATTCTGTCCGTATCGATAGTCTCAGAGTTGAACCATTTCCACCAGTGTAGCCAATGCTCCACGTGGTTTGGTTAGGAATTCAACAATTGAGGAATGCATGGTCTCTACTCAAACCTTAGCCCTCTCGGTAATCAAGGTACGCTTGGTCTGAAGTGGGCTTCTCCAGGTGGGGGTTATATTCGGAACAGCAGAAAAGGCTGTCCCATGATGCCAGATCAATGTCTGTGCTCATGGGGCGGGCAAATGACTTAGTTAACTTTAAAGGGAATTGGATTCTCTTTCATTAAACAGTTTAAAATCACATTACATAATTTCACAAATAGTTTCATCTTTACTCATTCATTTTATATAATAATAAAAAAAGATATATTTATTTTATTTTTTACAATTTTACCCCCCTTTTCTCCCCAATTTCGTGGTATCCAATTGTTTTAGTAGCTACTATCTTGTCTCATCGCTACAACTCCCATATGGGCTCGGGAGAGACGAAGGTCGAAAGTCATGCGTCCTCCGATACACAACCCAACCAAGCTGCACTGCTTCTTAACACAGCGCGCAACCAACCAGGAAGCCAGCCACACCAATGTGTCAGAGGAAACACCGTGCATCTGGCAACATTGGTTAGCGCGTGTCCGACCCGCCACGGGAGTGGCTGGTGCGCGATGAGACAAGGATATCCCTACCGGCCAAACCCTCCCTAACTCGGTCGATGCTAGGCCAATTGTGCGTCGCCCCACGGACCTCCCGGTCACGGCCGGTTGCGACAGAGCCTGGGCACGAACCCAGAGTCTCTGGTGGCACTGCGCCACCCGGGAGGCCATAACGGATACTCTTGTATTAACAGAGTTATGGTAATGTGGCTGTATTGTCTCTCATGAGGTCACAAACATTAAACAAAATGGACCAGTTGTAGCTGGATTCTCCACCGACCGTTTACACATTCTCCAAAACATGGATATTGTTCAGTTCTCAAGTTCTGTGCGGTAAAATAAGTTTATTTGTTCTACTGTGAACCCACTCTCTATATACTGCATGGCTGGGCGGGGAAGAGAGTCTCCTCATGGAATTTACGACCTGAGATAACAGAGCCTGGGTGTAGGGGGAAGAGAGAGGTGGTGAGAGAGAGGGGGATGGTACTCGCTATACCCAAAGAGGGCCACGTCATGACAGTAGTCATTTAGGCAGGTTACCTTTGTGTTTTTGGGCACAGGGACTATGGTGGTCTGCTTAAAACATGTTGGCATTACAGACTCGGACAGGGAGAGGTTGAAAATGTCAGTGAAGACACTTGCCAGTTGGTCAGTGCATGCTTGCAGTACACGTCCTGGTGATCCATCTGGCCCTGCGGCCTTGTGAATGTTGACCTGTTTAAAGGTCTTACTCACATCTGCTGCCACCATAACAGCTGGTGCTCTCGTGCATGTTTCAGTGTTATTTGCCTCGAAGTGAGCATAGAAGTAGGTTAGCTCATCTGGTAGGCTTATGTCACTGTGCAGCTCTTGGCTGTGCTTCCCTTTGTAATCTGTAATAGTTTGCAAGCCCTGCCACATCCGACGAGCGTCAGAGCCGGTGTAGTACGATACGATCTTTGTCCTGTATTGACGCTTTGCCTCTTTGATGGTTCGTTGGAGGGCATAGTGGGATTTCTTATGAGCTTAGAGTCCCTCTCCTTGAAAGCGGCAGCTCTAGCCTTTAGCTCAGTGCGGCTGTTGCAGGGAATCCATGGCTTCTGGTTGGGATATGTACGTATGGTCACTGTGGGGACGACGTCATCGATGCACTTATTGATGAAGCCATTGATTGTTGTGGGGTACTCCTCAATGCCATCGGAGGAATCCCTGAACATATTCCAGTCTGTGCTAGCAAAACAGACCTGTAACTTAGTATCTGCTTCATCTGACCACTTTTTATTCACTGGTGCTGGTCACTGGTGCTTCCTGCTTAAATTTTTGCTTGTAAGCAGGAATCGGGAGGATAGAATTATGGTCAGATTTCCCAAATGGAGGGCGAAGGAGAGCTTTGTATGTATGCATATATGTGTGTGTGGACTAAACGTGGTCCAGAGTTTTTTTGTTGTTGTTTTTTCCCTCTGGTTGCATATTTAACATGCTGATAGAAATTTGGTAAGACTGATTTAAGTTTCCCTGCATTAAAGTCCCCGGGCTAATAGGACCGCTGCCTCTGGATGAGTGTTTTCCTGTTTGCTTATGGTGGAATACAGCTCATTCAGTGCAGTCTTAGTGTGTTAGTCTGTGGCGGTATTTAGACAGCTACGAAAAATACAAAAATCTATATCGTACATCAGCTATTTACAAAAATACATAGTCCGCCGCCCCTTGTCTTACCAGACGCTGCTGTTCTATCCTGCCGATACAGCGTATAACCAGCCAGCTGTATGTTGATAATGTTGTCGTTCAGCCACAACTCCGTGAAGCATAAGATATTACAGTTTTGAATGTCCCGTTGGTAGTTTAATCTTCCGCATAGGTCATCGATTTATTCTCCAAAGATTGCACGTTTTCTAGCAGAATGGAAGGCAGTGGGGGTTTATTCGATCGCCTACTAATTCTCAGAAGGCAGCCCGCCCTCCGGCCCCTTTTTCTCCGCCTTCTCTTCACGCAAATGACGGGGATCTGGGCCTGTTCCCGGGAAAGCAGTGTGTCATTCACGTCAGGCTCGACTTGTTAAAGGAAAAAAAGGATTCTGATAGTGTGTGGTGAGTATTTGCAGTTCTGATGTCTAGAAGTTATTTTCGGTCATAAGAGATGGTAGCAGCAATATTATGTACAAAATAAGTTTAAAAAGTTACAAACAATGTAAAGAAACTAACAAAAAAACACAATTTGGTTAGGAATACGTAAAACATCAACCTTGTTCTCAGCGTTAGTACGATGAATCACGGTACGCTTGATTAGGTTTTAAAGATATTAGCGTAACAGTAATAATGAATGGAAACGGATGTTAAGTTTAATTTAGGTTCCTGAATTCCGAGGAGAACGATGGAGTGTTTCATTTACCTCAGGAATGCTATGGGCTTTATGAAGCAATTTTCCAAATATTTGTGAAGGAATTAATGCAAGATTGTTGATTATAGTGGCATTTGCGGTGTTTTATTAGAATAGAATAGAGGAAGAGAAACAGAAGAGTGAGAGAGTGAAGAGAGAGAGTGACGCCAACGGTAGACAGGGAAATGGGGACACTAGATGTAAATTAAGTTGTCATGACCACAGGCCATGCTTTGGTGACACTCTGTCTCTTTCTCCCTCTTTCCCTCCCTCCCCCTTTCTCTCCCTATCTTTCTCTCCCTCCTCCTCTCCCACTCATTCTCTTCATCAGGCCCTGGTCTCTCTCAGACTGGGTAGGAATCAGATCTCCACTCTCCCGGCACCCAACAAGTGGAAATGCTCTCTGCTCAGAACCCTTGACCTCTCCAGGAACCATCTGGGCAAGTAGGTGAAAGGTCATACATCTTACCACTCACACTTAGGCCCCGTCCAGAAACAACTACTAGCCCCTAGAAACTTGTTTAGATCTAAAGGTGCTAGATACTGAGTTCTGCCTGTGGCTATGGAGCCCTGACCTGTTCACCGGACGTGCTACCTGTCCCAGACCTGCTGTTTTCAACTCTCTAGAGACAGCAGGAGTGGTAGAGATGCTCTTAATGATTGGCTATGAAAAGTCAACTGACATTTACTCCTGAGGTGCTGACTTGCTGCACCCTCGACAACTACTGTGATTATTATTATTTGACCATGCTGGTCATTTATGAACATTTGAACATCTTGGCCATGTTCTGTTATAATCTCCACCCGGCACAGCCAGAAAAGGACTGGCCACCCCTCATAGCCTGGTTCCTCTCTAGGTTTCTTCCTAGGTTTTGGCCTTTCTAGGGAGTTTTTCCTAGCCACCGTGCTTCTACACCTGCATTGCTTACTGTTTGGGGTTTTAGGCTGGGTTTCTGTACAGCACTTTGTGACATCAGCTGATGTAAGAAGGGCTTTATAAATACATTTGATTTGATTAGATTCAATGGGATAGGAGTTGTTTCTGGTTGGGTTCTAAGTGTCTAGGGTCTAGGGGCTAGGAGTTGTTTCTGGACGGGGTTTAAGTGTCTAGGGCCTAGGAGTTGTTTCTGGACACGGCCTTAACCTCTTACTTTTAATATTTTCCTCTCACTTCAAGGCCTGGTTCCATTTTTAACCCTAGCTTCCTCCTTACCCTAGTCCATAACGTTTTGGTGTTAGCAACGTTGGGTACTATGGATTAATGAAGGTAATATGGTAGAGGTAGGACTTGGGGGGAGGGGTAGGACTTGGGGGAAGGGGTAGGGGAAGGGGTAGGACTTGGGGGAAGGGGCAAACTACTGTAATGGTACCTGGGGCTATATGCATCAAGCGTCTCAGAGTAGGACTCCCGATCTAGGATCAGGTCCCGCCCTATCTTTATTCAGGCCCCTAATCTTATTCATTATAATCTCAAAGGAAAAACTGATCCTAGATGAGCACTTTTCAGCTGACATGGTAAACAATAAAAAATACAACCAAGAATGCATGAATGTGATGGAAGTTGGAACCGTTTTGTTTCAGGACTGAGGAGGGACCCAAAACCAGGAGGCTGGCCTTCCTGACCACATGGCACCGGAGAGACCCGGACCCAGGTACTGGTTCCGGACTCATGTGGACTGGCGCTGTTGACTGTAGTGTTACTTTAGTGGTCTAACATGGACTGGACTTTTAAACTTGACATGACTGGACTGAACCATAGTGGTCTGTAGTGAACTGGACTTAAACTGGACTAGACCCATCTGTCGTGGTTTGTAATGAACTGTAGTGAACTGGACTGAACCGATCTGTCGTGGTTTGTAATGAACTGTAGTGAACTGGACTGAACCGATCTGTCGTGGTTTGTAATGAACTGTAGTGAACTGGACTGAACCGATCTGTAGTGGTCTGTAACAGGACTGGAGTGTAACTGGATCTGTGGCAGTCTGTACTGGGACTGTGGCAGTCTGTACTGGATCTGTGGCAGTCTGTACTGGATCTGTGGCAGTCTGTACTGGGTCTGTGGCAGTCTGTACTGGATATGTGGCAGTCTGTACTGGATCTGTGGCAGTCTGTACTGGGTCTGTGGCAGTCTGTACTGGATCTGTGGCAGTCTGTACTGGGACTGTGGCAGTCTGTACTGGATCTGTGGCAGTCTGTACTGGGACTGTGGCAGTCTGTACTGGATCTGTGGCAGTCTGTACTGGATCTGTGGCAGTCTGTACTGGGTCTGTGGCAGTCTGTACTGGATCTGTGGCAGTCTGTACTGGGTCTGTGGCAGTCTGTACTGGGTCTGTGGCAGTCTGTACTGGGTCTGTGGCAGTCTGTACTGGGTCTGTGGCAGTCTGTACTGGGACTGTGGCAGTCTGTACTGGGTCTGTGGCAGTCTGTACTGGGACTGTGGCAGTCTGTACTGGGACTGTGGCAGTCTGTACTGGGACTGTGGCAGTCTGTACTGGATCTGTGGCAGTCTGTACTGGGACTGTGGCAGTCTGTACTGGGACTGTGGCAGTCTGTACTGGGACTGTGGCAGTCTGTACTGGGACTGTGGCAGTCTGTACTGGATCTGTGGCAGTCTGTACTGGGTCTGTGGCAGTCTGTACTGGGACTGTGGCAGTCTGTACTGGGACTGTGGCAGTCTGTACTGGGTCTGTGGCAGTCTGTACTGGATCTGTGGCAGTCTGTACTGGGTCTGTGGCAGTCTGTACTGGGTCTGTGGCAGTCTGTACTGGGACTGTGGCAGTCTGTACTGGGACTGTGGCAGTCTGTACTGGGACTGTGGTAGAATAATTACTTTGTTGGTTGTCTGGTCAGATTCTCATTCTGCCGGTTGTGGCATGGACAGAGTTGAATAAACAGCCTATATGAGCAGTGATGCTGGTCACATTTGGGTCCAAAGCCCTTGCTCATGTGGTTTGGAAACCCCTCTATGCCTCTCATCACGGTCATCTGGACCACACAGTCTTAACCCAGTCGTGCTCTTTCACTCTCTTTTCTCTCTCTCCCTCCATATCTCTCTTTTCTCTCTCTCCCTCCATATCTCTCTCTTTTCTCTCTCTCTCTACCTCCATATCTCTCTCTTTTCTCTCTCACTCTTCCTCCATATCTCTCTTTTTTCTCTCACTCTCTCCCTCCATCTCTCTTTTCTCTCTCCCTCCATATCTCTTTTCTCTCTCACTCTCTCCCTCCATATCTCTCTCTTTTCTCTCTCTCCCTCCATATCTCTTTTCTCTCTCTCCCTCCATATCTCTCTTTTCTCTCTCTCCCTCCATATCTCTCTCTTTTCTCTCTCTCCCTCCATATCTCTCTCTGTTCTCTCTCTCCCTCCATATCTCTCTCTTTTCTCTCACTCTCTCCCTCCATATCTCTCTTTTCTCTCTCTCTCCCTCCATATCTCTTTCTCTCTCTCCCTCCATATCTCTCTTTTCTCACTCTCTCCCTCCATATCTCTCTCTTTTCGCTCTCTCCCTCCATATCTCTCTTTTCTCTCTCTCCCTCCATATCTCTCTTTCTCTCCCCCTTCTCTGACCGCTCCAGCAATTAGTAACCCCATACTGTACATCCTGATCCTGCAGTGACTGCTGATGGTCATTGACCGTGAGAGTGTGTGTGTGTGTGTGTGTGTGTGTGTGTGTGTGTGCATGTGCCTTTCCCCTGCTTGACAGTATGCCCAATCGAGTTTCCAGTAATTTTGCGGGATGCTTTGGAAGTGCTTTCCTTGAACGACAACCAGCTGGAGTGTGTGCCCCAGTCCGTGTGTGGCCTGAGAAACCTCATGGAGCTCTACCTCTCCAAGTAAGTGCCCCAAGCCTCATCACACAAGCCTCCTTTCCTTGTCTCTTTTCCCTGTCTCCTATCAATCTCACCCAGCTCTTTCACCACATAATTTCTCTAGTTACGTCCCTAGACTGACTATACTTTTCTTGTCTCCTCATCTGCTTTCCTCACCAAGCTCTCATCCCAATTTAAGTGCCCTAGAATTAGTCCCAATCTCCTTAACTCCCCATATTTCCTGGTCCCTTTCCTCCATAACTTCCTTATACTGAGGTGGGACACAACAGCTGAAAACTAACATGGGGGTCTCAGATGTGTTTGTGCCGTCTGGTAAATCCTGTGGTCACCAACCTAGCTGAACACCTGTAGACATCAACGTAGACATCTGTCCATTCCTGTCATCACACACTGCTAATAAAAAAGCAAAGGAGACAAGGAAAGGAAGCATTTTAGAGTATTTATTACACAGCCCCACTCTCTGGTTGTCCTGTCCAGTCCTTCCTGTTGTGAACTGATTTGGAGGCAGCTGTTGCCAGCTGTTTTCTGTGGGTCACCAGGGTCACTGTTCTCTGTCCACTTCTCACAGTCTTCCAGACTGGAGGCTCCAACAGGAATACACGGGCTATGTCCAAAACGACACCCTATTCCCTACATAGTGCACTACTTTTGACCAGAGACCTATGGGCGTCCCAATGGGCCCTGGTCCAAAGTAGTGCACTATGTAGAGTCTGGTTGTGGCCCAGAGTGTGATGTGGAGGTTTAGCTGGAGATCCTCTTTCCCACTCAGATGTTGTTTTGTTGTCATCCAGTCCTGTGTAATATCGGTCATGGTAGTCCAGGCTAGACTAGTGAATAGAGTTAGTTCTCATCCAGAACAATAAGGCGATGGTCTCACCTTTAGCCTTCTGCTTGTTTTCCCAGACACATGATGACTAGTCAGTCTTCCATGGAATAATACCCATTGAAGTGGTTCTTAGCCCAACATGATGACCAGTCAGTCCTCCATGGAATAATACCCATTGAAGTGGTTCTTAGCCCAACATGATGACTAGTCAGTCTTCCATGGAATAATACCCATTGAAAGTGGTTCTTAGCCCAACATGATGACTAGTCAGTCCTCCATGGAATAATACCCATTGAAAGTGGTTCTTAGCCCAACATGATGACCAGTCAGTCCTCCATGGAATAATACCCATTGAAGTGGTTCTTAGCCCAACATGATGACTAGTCAGTCCTCCATGGAATAATACCCATTGAAGTGGTTCTTAGCCCAACATGATGACTAGTCAGTCCTCCATGGAATAATACCCATTGAAAGTGGTTCTTAGCCCAACATGATGACCAGTCAGTCCTCCATGGAATAATACCCATTGAAGTGGTTCTTAGCCCAACATGATGACTAGTCAGTCCTCCATGGAATAATACCCATTGAAAGTGGTTCTTAGCCCAACATGACGACTAGTCAGTCCTCCATGGAATAATACCCATTGAAGTGGTTCTTAGCCCAACATGATGACTAGTCAGTCTTCCATGGAATAATACCCATTGAAGTGGTTCTTAGCCCAACATGATGACCAGTCAGTCTTCCATGGAATAATACCCATTGAAGTGGTTCTTAGCCCAACATGATGACTAGTCAGTCCTCCATGGAATAATACCCATTGAAAGTGGTTCTTAGCCCAACATGATGACCAGTCAGTCTTCCATGGAATAATACCCATTGAAGTGGTTCTTAGCCCAACATGATGACTAGTCAGTCCTCCATGGAATAATACCCATTGAAAGTGGTTCTTAGCCCAACATGATGACCAGTCAGTCTTCCATGGAATAATACCCATTGAAGTGGTTCTTAGCCCAACATGATGACCAGTCAGTCCTCCATGGAATAATACCCATTGAAGTGGTTCTTAGCCCAACATGATGACTAGTCAGTCCTCCATGGAATAATACCCATTGAAAGTGGTTCTTAGCCCAACATGATGACCAGTCAGTCTTCCATGGAATAATACCCATTAAAGTGGTTCTTAGCCCAACATGATGACCAGTCAGTCTTCCATGGAATAATACCCATTGAAAGTGGTTCTTAGCCCAACATGATGACCAGTCAGTCCTCCATGGAATAATACCCATTGAAAGTGGTTCTTAGCCCAAGACTAGGTTTAATCTGTGTCCAGGAAACCGGCCCATTATTCCATTATTTAGTTTCTCCCAATGTTTCTCTATGTTCACAAAGCAATAGGACATGTTGAGGATGAGAAACACCCTGTCCCATTAGCATTCCCCTATGTTTTCAGAGATCATATGATGTAAACTGTTACGAATCCCTTTTGGCCCGACAGTCTAGGGGGGATGGTAATGAGACCCGTAACATAACTCATGCAAATTATAATTGTGACAAAGTGTGAACGAAATAACCACGACAACTGAAATAATACCGTCAAACTCAGGGTTTATTTATAAACACACGGTAATGGGGGGAGCAGGAAAAGGGGCTGAGCTGGACCCAAGGAAAGAAACAATAAGTATACAAAAACACCCCTAAGCTAGACTAGCCTACTTTAACAACAGCTAACTAACTAACCAAAAATACAGTGGGTGGTCCGCCCAGTTCTAACTAGTGTATTTAACAAAGTTCACCTACGGGTAGTGTATGCCCATGGGCGACTTGTCTTGTTTCCCCCTTTTCCCACCAGCAACAAACAAACACCATAACCAAAAACAATACTCACAGGTGATGACAAAGTGCTATGGAGGTGCTCAAACAACAGAGAGGTTAATTAATACACAGAGAGCGAGTGAAACACAAACATGGCATTTACAAAGAGATTGAGCTCCAGAGCAAACAAATGATGGGGTTTTTAAACCATGGGGAAGGAACTGTGATAGGGTAGGAAACAGGAGGAGGTGTGTCTTCAGATTGATGATTGATTGTTGACTGATTGGGGAGTGATGATTTTCACCTGTGAGGGGAGAAGGAGAGAAAAGAAACACACACACACAGGATACACACACAGGATACTTGTATCCGTAACATAAACGCATGAACATTCACCCATCAAACTCGTCCTCTGGCTCCCCTGATCTGAGAACAGTAACACAGGTATCCTTGTATGTATAGTACCTAACTCCATCTCTCTCTCCCCTGATCTGAGAACAGTAACACAGGTATCCTTGTATGTATAGTACCTAACTCCATCTCTCTCCCCTGATCTGAGAACAGTAATCCAGGTATTCGGGAGCTTCCAGCTGAGTTGGGGCAGCTCTCTAACCTGTGGCAGTTGGACATTGAGGACCTCAACATCACTAATGTTCCCCAGGACATCAGGAAAGAAGGTAAAGTACCACCACACTGTGTGTGTGTGGGTGTGGGTGTGGGGGTGGGTGGGTGGGTGGGCGGGTGGTGTTTGTTTTTTAATCGTGTCTCACTGTTCCCCGGGTCAGATGACGGAGATGTCCATTAAGGCAGCCGTCAGCACCTCTCTGATTCAGAGGGGTTGAGTTAAATGCGGGAGACACATTTCAGTTGAATGCATTAATTTGTACAACTGACTAGGTATCTCCCTTTCTCAGGTCCAGCATCAGTGCTGTCCTTCCTCCGAGCCCACCTACGGAAGGCGGAGCCCTGTAAGCTGCTGAAGCTTCTTGTGATTGGTCCTCCTCGACAGGGAAAGACAGCCCTCCTGGAGGCGTTGCAGACGGGCAGGACCTCCCCTTTCTCCCCTGCAGAACGAAACATCAGCACAGCTACTTGGGAACTGGACCGACCCAATGGGGTTAAAGCTAGCGTAAGAGAACACACACATGCATACAGAATACACGCCCAAGGTACTTCCATCAACTATTTGCTCTGGGGTGGGAAGACATACTCAATCAATACATATTTTATTTTAAATTAATTAGGAACATTTTCTTTAATTTTTCTTTCACTTTGTAGAGTAAGTTGTGTAGACCGGTAGGACAAAAATCCATTTGAGTCCATTTATAAGATAATATTTTAAGGCAACAAAATCAAATGTGAAGCTGAGCCTGGCTGCCAGTTTGTTTTGAGCCTGGCTGCCAGTTTGTTTTGAGCCTGGCTGCCAGTTTGTTTTGAGCCTGGCTGCCAGTTTGTTTTGATTCTGGCTGCCAGTTTGTTTTGATTCTGGCTGCCAGTTTGTTTTGATTCTGGCTGCCAGTTTGTTTTGATTCTGGCTGCCAGTTTGTTTTGATTCTGGCTGCCAGTTTGTTTTGATTCTGGCTGCCAGTTTGTTTTGATTCTGGCTGCCAGTTTGTTTTGATTCTGGCTGCCAGTTTGTTTTGATTCTGGCTGCCAGTTTGTTTTGATTCTGGCTGCCAGTTTGTTTTGAGCCTGGCTGCCAGTTTGTTTTGAGCCTGGCTGACAGTTTGTTTTGAGCCTGGCTGACAGTTTGTTTTGAGCCTGGCTGCCAGTGTGTTTTGAGCCTGGCTGCCAGTGTGTTTTGAGCCTGGCTGACAGTTTGTTTTGAGCCTGGCTGACAGTTTGTTTTGAGCCTGGCTGCCAGTTTGTTTTGAGCCTGGCTGCCAGTTTGTTTTGAGCCTGGCTGCCAGTCTGTTTTGAGCCTGGCGTGTGTGTGTGGCTGCCAGTCTGTTTTTAGCCTGGGATGGCTACTACGATTATGTCATGTTATAAAGGAACACAAAGGCGGTCATGTTGACCCATTCCTAATCTTGGAAACCCAGAAATAAAATCTGGTGTAATTACGTCAGATGCTCGATTAGGATACCATTTATTTTACGTCGGTCCAAGAGAGATTAACCCTCATCTTGACACAATATTACATCACAACTCCTCCTGTATAGACGTAGGGGTGGAACTGAGGCAGAAGGAGTAGGAATCACATCTCCTCCTGTATAGACGTAGGGGTGGAACTGAGGCAGAAGGAGTAGGAATCACATCTCCTCCTGTATAGACGTAGGGGTGGAACTGAGGCAGAAGGAGTAGGAATCACATCTCCTCCTGTATAGACGTAGGGGTGGAACTGAGGCAGAAGGAGTAGGAATCACATCTCCTCCTGTATAGGCGTAGGGGTGGAACTGAGGCAGAAGGAGTAGGAATTGCATCTCCAAAATATTCATTTTTTTTCAGTCAGTCATTCAACTAAGGTAGGTTTTGACTGTGGTATCATTTTGTAGTCATTTGTTTTAGAGTGTTATACATGTAATGCTTCTTGTTTTAATTCCACCACCGTAACAGGCGGACTCCGTGGCGTTCAACGTGTGGGACATCGGCGGTCCGGCCAACATGTCCACGGTCAACCAGTGTTTCTTCACGGACAAGGCCTTGTACGTAGTCATATGGAATCTAGCTCTGGGAGAGGAGGCTGTAGCCAGTCTACAGTCCTGGCTGCTTAACATTGAGGTGAGGCAGAAAACATGTTAGTCACACTTCAGTGCCATTTAGTTTCTTCTTTTTATTAAAGAAAGACATTCAAAACATATTGACTTTAATTAGACAGTTGGGAATAGAGGGAGAGGCAGGCTAGTGGGAGAACAGTAGTCCTCTGGTGGGGAGAAGTATATTCTACTGAATGGGAACATACCTGCTCACCCAAAGCCTCTTCATGATTATATTTTCAATTATACATTTTTTCAATTCCTTAAATGATTTGACCTGAATTGACTCCACTATCTTTTCATGGCTACAACATCTGTCTGTCAATATTCTATACAAATAATTCATTTTATTTTATAGGTGTTATACAACAATGGTAAAAAGTACTTGAGAGAATAAAAGAGCCTCAATCGTATTTTTTCAAATGACTCTGACAGGCGTCAGGGTTTTAACTACAAAGGTCATGTCTATTTCCACTGTGGGAAGGAACGGTAGACGTAGCGGTGGAACTGAGGCAGAAGGACGTGGATGAGTCGTCCGGTCTGGCCACAATGACCTCTGGGATTCTAAATGTCAAATCTGTAGAAGTAAAACATAAAGAAAACTGACTATAACACCTTCATAGCCTGGAAATGACTGTGTCCTCATTCTCCACCTTTCTGAAAACTGGCCATGACACCTTCATAGCCTGGAAATGACTGTGTCCTCATTCTCCACCTTTCTGAAAACTGACCATGACACCTTCATAGCCTGGAAATGACTGTGTCCTCATTCTCCACCTTTCTGAAAACTGACTATAACACCTTCATAGCCTGGAAATGACTGTCCTCATTCTCCACCTTTCTGAAAACTGGCCATGACACCTTCATAGCCTGGAAATGACTGTGTCCTCATTCTCCACCTTTCTGAAAACTGACCATGACACCTTCATAGCCTGGAAATGACTGTGTCCTCATTCTCCACCTTTCTGAAAACTGACTATAACACCTTCATAGCCTGGAAATGACTGTGTCCTCATTCTCCACCTTTCTGAAAACTGGCCATGACACCTTCATAGCCTGGAAATGACTGTGTCCTCATTCTCCACCTTTCTGAAAACTGACCATGACACCTTCATAGCCTGGAAATGACTGTGTCCTCATTCTCCACCTTTCTGAAAACTGGCCATGACACCTTCATAGCCTGGAAATGACTGTGTCCTCATTCTCCATCTTTCTGAAAACTGACTATAACACCTTCATAGCCTGGAAATGACTGTGTCCTCATTCTCCACCTTTCTGAAAACTGACCATGACACCTTCATAGCCTGGAAATGACTGTGTCCTCATTCTCCACCTTTCTGAAAACTGACTATAACACCTTCATAGCCTGGAAATGACTGTGTCCTCATTCTCCACCTTTCTGAAAACTGACCATAACACCTTCATAGCCTGGAAATGACTGTGTCCTCATTCTCCACCTTTCTGAAAACTGACTATAACACCTTTATAGCCTGGAAATGACTGTGTCCTCATTCTCCACCTTTCTGAAAACTGACCATAACACCTTCATAGCCTGGAAATGACTGTGTCCTCATTCTCCACCTTTCTGAAAACTGACTATAACACCTTCATAGCCTGGAAATGACTGTGTCCTCATTCTCCACCTTTCTGAAAACTGACCATGACACCTTCATAGCCTGGAAATGACTGTTTCCTCATTCTCCACCTTTCTGAAAACTGACTATAACACCTTCATAGCCTGGAAATGACTGTGTCCTCATTCTCCACCTTTCTGAAAACTGTCCATGACACCTTCATAGCCTGGAAATGACTGTGTCCTCATTCTCCACCTTTCTGAAAACTGGCCATGACACCTTCATAGCCTGGAAATGACTGTGTCCTCATTCTCCACCTTTCTGAAAACTGACCATGACACCTTCATAGCCTGGAAATGACTGTGTCCTCATTCTCCACCTTTCTGAAAACTGGCCATGACACCTTCATAGCCTGGAAATGACTGTGTCCTCATTCTCCACCTTTCTGAAAACTGACTATAACACCTTCATAGCCTGGAAATGACTGTGTCCTCATTCTCCACCTTTCTGAAAACTGACCATAACACCTTCATAGCCTGGAAATGACTGTGTCCTCATTCTCCACCTTTCTGAAAACTGACCATGACACCTTCATAGCCTGGAAATGACTGTGTCCTCATTCTCCACCTTTCTGAAAACTGGCCATGACACCTTCATAGCCTGGAAATGACTGTGTCCTCATTCTCCACCTTTCTGAAAACTGACCATGACACCTTCATAGCCTGGAAATGACTGTGTCCTCATTCTCCACCTTTCTGAAAACTGGCCATGACACCTTCATAGCCTGGAAATGACTGTGTCCTCATTCTCCACCTTTCTGAAAACTGACCATAACACCTTCATAGCCTGGAAATGACTGTGTCCTCATTCTCCACCTTTCTGAAAACTGACTATAACACCTTCATAGCCTGGAAATGACTGTGTCCTCATTCTCCACCTTTCTGAAAACTGACTATAACACCTTCATAGCCTGGAAATGACTGTGTCCTCATTCTCCACCTTTCTGAAAACTGGCCATGACACCTTCATAGCCTGGAAATGACTGTGTCCTCATTCTCCACCTTTCTGAAAACTGACCATGACACCTTCATAGCCTGGAAATGACTGTGTCCTCATTCTCCACCTTTCTGAAAACTGACCATAACACCTTCATAGCCTGGAAATGACTGTGTCCTCATTCTCCACCTTTCTGAAAACTGACCATGACACCTTCATAGCCTGGAAATGACTGTGTCCTCATTCTCCACCTTTCTGAAAACTGACCATAAAACCTTCATAGCCTGGAAATGACTGTGTCCTCATTCTCCACCTTTCTGAAAACTGACCATAACACCTTCATAGCCTGGAAATGACTGTGTCCTCATTCTCCACCTTTCTGAAAACTGACCATAACACCTTCATAGCCTGGAAATGACTGTGTCCTCATTCTCCACCTTTCTGAAAACTGACCATGACACCTTCATAGCCTGGAAATGACTGTGTCCTCATTCTCCACCTTTCTGAAAACTGGCCATGACACCTTCATAGCCTGGAAATGACTGTGTCCTCATTCTCCACCTTTCTGAAAACTGACTATAACACCTTCATAGCCTGGAAATGACTGTGTCCTCATTCTCCACCTTTCTGAAAACTGACCATGACACCTTCATAGCCTGGAAATGACTGTGTCCTCATTCTCCACCTTTCTGAAAACTGACTATAACACCTTCATAGCCTGGAAATGACTGTGTCCTCATTCTCCACCTTTCTGAAAACTGACCATGACACCTTCATAGCCTGGAAATGACTGTGTCCTCATTCTCCACCTTTCTGAAAACTGACCATGACACCTTCATAGCCTGGAAATGACTGTGTCCTCATTCTCCACCTTTCTGAAAACTGACTATAACACCTTCATAGCCTGGAAATGACTGTGTCCTCATTCTCCACCTTTCTGAAAACTGACTATAACACCTTCATAGCCTGGAAATGACTGTGTCCTCATTCTCCACCTTTCTGAAAACGGACCATAACACCTTCATAGCCTGGAAATGACTGTGTCCTCATTCTCCACCTTTCTGAAAACTGACTATAACACCTTCATAGCCTGGAAATGACTGTGTCCTCATTCTCCACCTTTCTGAAAACTGACCATAACACCTTCATAGCCTGGAAATGACTGTGTCCTCATTCTCCACCTTTCTGAAAACTGACCATGACACCTTCATAGCCTGGAAATGACTGTGTCCTCATTCTCCACCTTTCTGAAAACTGGCCATGACACCTTCATAGCCTGGAAATGACTGTGTCCTCATTCTCCACCTTTCTGAAAACTGGCCATGACACCTTCATAGCCTGGAAATGACTGTGTCCTCATTCTCCACCTTTCTGAAAACTGACCATGACACCTTCATAGCCTGGAAATGACTGTGTCCTCATTCTCCACCTTTCTGAAAACTGACCATAACACCTTCATAGCCTGGAAATGACTGTGTCCTCATTCTCCACCTTTCTGAAAACTGACTATAACACCTTCATAGCCTGGAAATGACTGTGTCCTCATTCTCCACCTTTCTGAAAACTGACCATGACACCTTCATAGCCTGGAAATGACTGTGTCCTCATTCTCCACCTTTCTGCTCTAAGTGTGCACTTGTTCACTTCCCTTCATCAATTTAAAATGGACTGATCAAATCAAATTGTATTTGTCAAATGCGCCGAATACAACAGGTATTCTGTGAAATGCTTACTTACAAGCCTTAACAAACAATGCAGTTTTACTAAATAAAATAAAATAAAAAATAAAGAGCAACAATACAATGACACACACACTGTTGTAGGAAATATAGTGGAAACTCACTTACACAATACAATGACACACACACTGTTGTAGGAAATATAGTGGAAACTCACTTACACAATACAATGACACACACACTGTTGTAGGAAATATAGTGGAAACTCACTTACACAATACAATGACACACACACTGTTGTAGGAAATATAGTGGAAACTCACTTACACAATACAATGACACACACACTGTTGTAGGAAATATAGTGGAAACTCACTTACACAATACAATGACACACACACTGTTGTAGGAAATATAGTGGAAACTCACTTACACAATACAATGACACACACACTGTTGTAGGAAATATAGTGGAAACTCACTTACACAATACAATGACACACACACTGTTGTAGGAAATATAGTGGAAACTCACTTACACAATACAATGACACACACACTGTTGTAGGAAATATAGTGGAAACTCACTTACACAATACAATGACACACACACTGTTGTAGGAAATATAGTGGAAACTCACTTACACAATACAATGACACACACACTGTTGTAGGAAATATAGTGGAAACTCACTTACACAATACAATGACACACACACTGTTGTAGGAAATATAGTGGAAACTCACTTACACAATACAATGACACACACACTGTTGTAGGAAATATAGTGGAAACTCACTTACACAATCCAATGACACACACACTGTTGTAGGAAATGTAGTGGAAACTCACTTACACAATACAATGACACACACACTGTTGTAGGAAATATAGTGGAAACTCACTTACACAATACAATGACACACACACTGTTGTAGGAAATATAGTGGAAACTCACTTACACAATACAATGACACACACACTGTTGTAGGAAATATAGTGGAAACTCACTTACACAATACAATGACACACACACTGTTGTAGGAAATATAGTGGAAACTCACTTACACAATACAATGACACACACACTGTTGTAGGAAATATAGTGGAAACTCACTTACACAATACAATGACACACACACTGTTGTAGGAAATATAGTGGAAACTCACTTACACAATACAATGACACACACACTGTTGTAGGAAATATAGTGGAAACTCACTTACACAATACAATGACACACACACTGTTGTAGGAAATATAGTGGAAACTCACTTACACAATACAATGACACACACACTGTTGTAGGAAATATAGTGGAAACTCACTTACACAATACAATGACACACACACTGTTGTAGGAAATATAGTGGAAACTCACTTACACAATCCAATGACACACACACTGTTGTAGGAAATATAGTGGAAACTCACTTACACAATACAATGACACACACACTGTTGTAGGAAATATAGTGGAAACTCACTTACACAATCCAATGACAAACACACTGTTGTAGAAAATATAGTGGAAACTCACTTACACAATACAATGACACACACTGTTGTAGGAAATATAGTGGAAACTCACTTACACAATACAATGACACACACACTGTTGTAGGAAATATAGTGGAAACTCACTTACACAATACAATGACACACACACTGTTGTAGGAAATATAGTGGAAACTCACTTACACAATACAATGACACACACACTGTTGTAGGAAATATAGTGGAAACTCACTTACACAATACAATGACACACACACTGTTGTAGGAAATATAGTGGAAACTCACTTACACAATCCAATGACACACACACTGTTGTAGGAAATATAGTGGAAACTCACTTACACAATACAATGACACACACACTGTTGTAGGAAATATAGTGGAAACTCACTTACACAATACAATGACACACACACTGTTGTAGGAAATATAGTGGAAACTCACTTACACAATCCAATGACACACACACTGTTGTAGGAAATATAGTGGAAACTCACTTACACAATCCAATGACACACACACTGTTGTAGGAAATATAGTGGAAACTCACTTACACAATACAATGACACACACACTGTTGTAGGAAATATAGTGGAAACTCACTTACACAATCCAATGACAAACACACTGTTGTAGAAAATATAGTGGAAACTCACTTACACAATACAATGACACACACTGTTGTAGGAAATATAGTGGAAACTCACTTACACAATACAATGACACACACACTGTTGTAGGAAATATAGTGGAAACTCACTTACACAATACAATGACACACACACTGTTGTAGGAAATATAGTGGAAACTCACTTACACAATACAATGACACACACACTGTTGTAGGAAATATAGTGGAAACTCACTTACACAATACAATGACACACACACTGTTGTAGGAAATATAGTGGAAACTCACTTACACAATACAATGACACACACACTGTTGTAGGAAATATAGTGGAAACTCACTTACACAATACAATGACACACACACACTGTTGTAGGAAATATAGTGGAAACTCACTTACACAATCCAATGACACCCACACTGTTGTAGGAAATATAGTGGAAACTCACTGACACAATCCAATGACTCCACAGAAGAATTGATTTAGATAAACAATCACGTTATAATACTTTATTACTGAACCCCAAAAAATGTTATTGTCAAAGTCAGTGTGTTTTATTTATTCAGATGAAAATCCCACCAGCTACTGGCTGAGAGGGAGATCAGGGTGAAGTACTGGGCCACAGGGTCAGAGCAGTTATTTGGGGTCATTCCCTACAGTGCCTTCAGAAAGAATTCATACTCCTAGACTTATTCCACATTTCATTGTGTTACAGCCTGAATTCAAAAGGATGAAATAGATGTGTTTCTCACCCATCTATAGACCATACCCCATAATGACAAAGTGGAAACATGGTTTGAAATGTTTTTTGTGCAAATGTGTTGAAATTGAGAAATATCTAATCTACATAAGTATTCACACCCCTTTGTTGTGACACTCCACATTGAGCTCAGGTGCATCCAATTTCCTTTGATCATCCTTAGGATGTCACTACAACTTGATGAGATTCAGTCTAACACAACAAAATGTGGAATAAGTCTGTGTGAATACGTTTTACAAGGCATTGTATATGACCTCTGAAGTTGAACTTTTGACCTGTAGGCGCGTGCACCTAACTCTGCGGTGGTGGTGGTGGGCACCCACCTGGACCTGATCGACACCAAGTTCCGTACAGAGCGGGTGGCCACTCTGAGGGCCTACATCCTGGCACTATGCAGGTCTCCATCAGGCGCCAGGGCCAGTGGCTACCCAGACATCACCTGGAAACACCTGCAGTGAGTCATACACAGAGACCGTAGGACACACACACAGTCTCTCACACACACACACACACACACACACACACACACACACACACACACACACACACACACACACACACACACACACACACACACACACACACACACACAGTCTCACTCACACACACTCACACACACACACAGTCTCACACACACACACACAGTCTCTCTCACACACACACACACACACACACACACACACACACACACACACAGACACACACAGACACACACACACACAGTCTCACACACACACACAGTCACCACACACACACACACACACAAAACACACACAAAACACACACACACCAAAACACACACACAGTCAGGTTACCGCACACACAGTTTCGATTGGTATGAAAGCGCGCGCGTGTGTGTGTGTGTGTCTGACTGTGTGTGTGTGTGTGTATATCTGACTGAGTGTGTGTGGGTGTATATCTGACTCTGTGTGTGTGTGTGTATATATCTGACTCTGTGTGTGTATATCTAACTCTATGTGTGTGTATATCTGACTGTGTGTGTGTATTCAGTGAGGTATCGTGTAAGACCCAGGAGGGTCTGGATGGTCTGAAGAGGTTGATCTTCCAGGTGGCCTGCTACATGAAGGACAACAGCAGCAGTTCAGCTAGCGGACACAAGCTACTGGGCAGACTGGTAAGTGTGTGTGTGTGTGTGTGTGTGTGTGTGTGTGTGTGTTTGTGCACGTGTGTGCATGCATGCTTATGTATAAAGCTCTTCTGTGGGTAACCTGATGCGTTATAACCTCTCTATAAACCCTCTATAACCCTTCATAGATCCCAAAGAGCTACCTTACACTGCAGCAAGCGGTGCTAGATGAGAGAGGTCGGCGGGACACAGAAGACGAGGTCCAGTACCTGACAGACGCACAGCTGGACCTCGTCATAGAGCAGAACCCAGGAAGTGACATCAGAGACTACGAGGACCTGCAGACCGGTGCCAAACCCCTCTCCTTTTTCAGCATTATTTATTTTTCTACATTTCATTAAAGGCCCAGTTCAGTCAAAATGTGATTTTCCTGTGTTTTATATATATTTCCACGCTATGAGGTTGGAATAATACTGTGAAATTATAATAGTATAAGAGCTGAAATTTCTGACAGTTTTGGTGGGATGGAGTTTTGGCCTTCCATGGTGACATCACCATGCAGTAAATTAGTTAATAGACCAATAAGAAAGAGATTTCCAAACCTCTCTCCCAATAACAGCAAATGTCAGTTCGCCCCTCCCCACTCAGACCACTTCCAGACATTCCTAGCTAAATTCTTGCAGGAGAAATTGCCCTTTGCTAAGAAGCTGTTTCTCTTTCTTTTTGACCGTTTTAATTGAAACAATCGCTGTGAGGTAGGAACATTTCATTAGTCCATTGTTGACATACACAGTTACACATTCTCTTCAGGTTGGCTTTCTCATCCTTTTACATATTATGTAGACCAGGGGCCACTAACCTCGGTCCCCTTGGAGAGGTACAACTAACCCTCCTGGTTGAACTAACTATATCATATCATTGTCCAGACTATTATATAAAATGTTCCTGATGAACGTATTCCTCTTCATTTTCCCTCCCGTCATCTAGACTGTTTGTCATTTTTATAGTGCTACTGATCTGAATTGCTGCATTGTTGGGAAAGAGAAAGAAAGGCATTTCACTGTACTTGTGCAAGTGACAATAAGAACTTGAAACTTGATCTCTTCTCTCCCTCTCTCCTTCCCTCGTGTCTCTCTCCAGCCATCAGCTTCCTGATCGAGACAGGCACCATCCTCCACTTCCCAGACACCAGTCACGGCCTGTGTACCCTCTACTTCCTCTGTCCCGTGTGGCTGTCGGACTGTCTGGAGCGGATCATCCACCTGAAGAGCTCCCGATCGGTGGCCTGGAACGGGGTGATCCGAGCGGAGGATCTGCGCATGCTCCTGGTGGGAACGGGCTTCACCCAGCAGACGGAGGAGCAGTACTTCCAGTTTCTGGCCAAGTTTGAGATTGCTCTGCCTGTGGCCAGCGATAGGTAGGGACAGGCCGTTCTCTGAGCTGGGCCCTGGGCCATGTTCAGCAGAGCATAACATTGTGGACCGTTCAGATGGAACTGTGTTATGTAGAACAAGCCTGCCTCTGATTTGTAGAATAAGGAATCAAGTCAGCTCTGTTCATGACATTTCTATCTGCATCATTCCACTACGTTTGCTTACAGAACTTGGAGACTGATTCTCAGATATGATGTGCACTATCGTGCTGACCCGAACTGAACTGTTCAGGCTCAATGCACAATTCACAATGCACTTTGTAGCACGGCTTATCTCTCTGAAAGCAAACAGAACTGACCCTATAACATATCTCATATATCTGCCCCACCTCGTTCCCCTTATGGACATCCAAAACATTGTAACCCTACCTCTGTCCTGCTCCTCCTACACCGTTACCTCCTCCCCCACCTCCTGTCTCCTAAACCTGCTATGGACATTCATGGTCTCCTTATATTCCTCCTGTACATTTAACTCTACCTTTTGTCCTCCTCTACAGTTACCTCCTCCCCCACCTCCTTCCTCCTAAACCTGCTATGGACATTCATGGTCTCCTTATATTCCTCCTGTACATTTAACTCTACCTTTTGTCCTCCTCTACAGTTACCTCCTCCCCCACCTCCTGTCTCCTAAACCTGCTATGGACATTCATGGTCTCCTTATATTCCTCCTGTACATTTAACTCTACCTTTTGTCCTCCTCTACAGTTACCTCCTCCCCCACCTCCTGTCTCCTAAACCTGCTATGGACATTCATGGTCTCCTTATATTCCTCCTGTACATTTAACTCTACCTTTTGTCCTCCTCTACAGTTACCTCCTCCCCCACCTCCTGTCTCCTAAACCTGCTATGGACATTCATGGTCTCCTTATATTCCTCCTGTACATTGAACTCTAGCTTTTGTCCTCCTCTACAGTTACCTCCTCCCCCACCTCTGGTCTCCTAAACCTGCTATGGACATTCATGGTCTCCTTATATTCCTCCTGTACATTTAACTCTACCTTTTGTCCTCCTCTACAGTTACCTCCTCCCCCACCTCCTTCCTCCTAAACCTGCTATGGACATTCATGGTCTCCTTATATTCCTCCTGTACATTTAACTCTACCTTTTGTCCTCCTCTACAGTTACCTCCTCCCCCACCTCCTGTCTCCTAAACCTGCTATGGACATTCATGGTCTCCTTATATTCCTCCTGTACATTTAACTCTACCTTTTGTCCTCCTCTACAGTTACCTCCTCCCCCACCTCCTGTCTCCTAAACCTGCTATGGACATTCATGGTCTCCTTATATTCCTCCTGTACATTTAACTCTACCTTTTGTCCTCCTCTACAGTTACCTCCTCCCCCACCTCCTTCCTCCTAAGCCTGCTATGGACATTCATGGTCTCCTTATATTCCTCCTGTACATTTAACTCTACCTTTTGTCCTCCTCTACAGTTACCTCCTCCCCCACCTCCTTCCTCCTAAACCTGCTATGGACATTCATGGTCTCCTTATATTCCTCCTGTACATTTAACTCTACCTTTTGTCCTCCTCTACAGTTACCCCCTCCCCCACCTCCTTCCTCCTAAACCTGCTATGGACATTCATGGTCTCCTTATATTCCTCCTGTACATTTAACTCTACCTTTTGTCCTCCTCCTACACCGTTACCTCCTCCCCCACCTCCTGTCTCCTAAACCTGCTATGGACATTCATGGTCTCCTTATATTCCTCCTGTACATTTAACTCTACCTTTTGTCTTCCTCTACAGTTACCTCCTCCCCCACCTCCTTCCTCCTAAACCTGCTATGGACATTCATGGTCTCCTTATATTCCTCCTGTACATTTAACTCTACCTTTTGTCCTCCTCTACAGTTACCTCCTCCCCCACCTCCTGTCTCCTAAACATGCTATGGACATTCATGGTCTCCTTATATTCCTCCTGTACATTTAACTCTACCTTTTGTCCTCCTCTACAGTTACCTCCTCCCCCACCTCCTGTCTCCTAAACCTGCTATGGACATTCATGGTTTCCTTATATTCCTCTACATTTAACTCTACCTTTTGTCCTCCTCTACAGTTACCTCCTCCCCCACCTCCTGTCTCCTAAACCTGCTATGGACATTCATGGTCTCCTTATATTCCTCCTGTACATTTAACTCTACCTTTTGTCCTCCTCTACAGTTGTCCTCCTCCCTCACCTCCTTCCTCCTAAACCTGCTATGGACATTCATGGTCTCCTTATATTCCTCCTGTACATTTAACTCTACCTTTTGTCCTCCTCTACAGTTGTCCTCCTCCCCCACCTCCTTCCTCCTAAACCTGCTATGGACATTCATGGTCTCCTTATATTCCTCTACATTTAACTCTACCTTTTGTCCTCCTCCTACACCGTTACCTCCTCCCCCACCTCCTGTCTCCTAAACCTGCTATGGACATTCATGGTCTCCTTATATTCCTCCTGTACATTTAACTCTACCTTTTGTCCTCCTCTACAGTTACCTCCTCCCCCACCTCCTGTCTCCTAAACCTGCTATGGACATTCATGGTCTCCTTATATTCCTCTACATTTAACTCTACCTTTTGTCTTCCTCTACAGTTACCTCCTCCCCCACCTCCTTCCTCCTAAACCTGCTATGGACATTCATGGTCTCCTTATATTCCTCTACATTTAACTCTACCTTTTGTCCTCCTCTACAGTTACCTCCTCCCCCACCTCCTTCCTCCTAAACCTGCTATGGACATTCATGGTCTCCTTATATTCCTCCTGTACATTTAACTCTACCTTTTGTCCTCCTCTACAGTTACCTCCTCCCCCACCTCCTGTCTCCTAAACCTGCTATGGACATTCATGGTCTCCTTATATTCCTCCTGTACATTTAACTCTACCTTTTGTCCTCCTCTACAGTTACCTCCTCCCCCACCTCCTTCCTCCTAAACCTGCTATGGACATTCATGGTCTCCTTATATTCCTCCTGTACATTTAACTCTACCTTTTGTCCTCCTCTACAGTTACCTCCTCCCCCACCTCCTGTCTCCTAAACCTGCTATGGACATTCATGGTCTCCTTATATTCCTCCTGTACATTTAACTCTACCTTTTGTCCTCCTCTACAGTTACCTCCTCCCCCACCTCCTGTCTCCTAAACCTGCTATGGACATTCATGGTCTCCTTATATTCCTCCTGTACATTTAACTCTAGCTTTTGTCCTCCTCTACAGTTACCTCCTCCCCCACCTCTGGTCTCCTAAACCTGCTATGGACATTCATGGTCTCCTTATATTCCTCCTGTACATTTAACTCTACCTTTTGTCCTCCTCTACAGTTACCTCCTCCCCCACCTCCTTCCTCCTAAACCTGCTATGGACATTCATGGTCTCCTTATATTCCTCCTGTACATTTAACTCTACCTTTTGTCCTCCTCTACAGTTACCTCCTCCCCCACCTCCTGTCTCCTAAACCTGCTATGGACATTCATGGTCTCCTTATATTCCTCCTGTACATTTAACTCTACCTTTTGTCCTCCTCTACAGTTACCTCCTCCCCCACCTCCTGTCTCCTAAACCTGCTATGGACATTCATGGTCTCCTTATATTCCTCCTGTACATTTAACTCTACCTTTTGTCCTCCTCTACAGTTACCTCCTCCCCCACCTCCTTCCTCCTAAGCCTGCTATGGACATTCATGGTCTCCTTATATTCCTCCTGTACATTTAACTCTACCTTTTGTCCTCCTCTACAGTTACCTCCTCCCCCACCTCCTTCCTCCTAAACCTGCTATGGACATTCATGGTCTCCTTATATTCCTCCTGTACATTTAACTCTACCTTTTGTCCTCCTCTACAGTTACCCCCTCCCCCACCTCCTTCCTCCTAAACCTGCTATGGACATTCATGGTCTCCTTATATTCCTCCTGTACATTTAACTCTACCTTTTGTCCTCCTCCTACACCGTTACCTCCTCCCCCACCTCCTGTCTCCTAAACCTGCTATGGACATTCATGGTCTCCTTATATTCCTCCTGTACATTTAACTCTACCTTTTGTCTTCCTCTACAGTTACCTCCTCCCCCACCTCCTTCCTCCTAAACCTGCTATGGACATTCATGGTCTCCTTATATTCCTCCTGTACATTTAACTCTACCTTTTGTCCTCCTCTACAGTTACCTCCTCCCCCACCTCCTTCCTCCTAAACCTGCTATGGACATTCATGGTCTCCTTATATTCCTCCTGTACATTTAACTCTACCTTTTGTCCTCCTCTACAGTTACCTCCTCCCCCACCTCCTGTCTCCTAAACCTGCTATGGACATTCATGGTCTCCTTATATTCCTCCTGTACATTTAACTCTACCTTTTGTCCTCCTCTACAGTTACCTCCTCCCCCACCTCATGTCTCCTAAACCTGCTATGGACATTCATGGTCTCCTTATATTCCTCCTGTACATTTAACTCTACCTTTTGTCCTCCTCCTACACCGTTACCTCCTCCCCCACCTCCTTCCTCCTAAACCTGCTATGGACATTCATGGTCTCCTTATATTCCTCCTGTACATTTAACTCTACCTTTTGTCCTCCTCTACAGTTACCTCCTCCCCCACCTCCTTCCTCCTAAGCCTGCTATGGACATTCATGGTCTCCTTATATTCCTCCTGTACATTTAACTCTACCTTTTGTCCTCCTCCTACACCGTTACCTCCTCCCCCACCTCCTTCCTCCTAAACCTGCTATGGACATTCATGGTCTCCTTATATTCCTCCTGTACATTTAACTCTACCTTTTGTCCTCCTCTACAGTTACCTCCTCCCCCACCTCCTGTCTCCTAAACCTGCTATGGACATTCATGGTCTCCTTATATTCCTCCTGTACATTTAACTCTACCTTTTGTCCCTCCTCTACAGTTACCTCCTCCCCCACCTCCTTCCTCCTAAGCCTGCTATGGACATCCACGGCTTCCGTCAAGAGACCGCCAACTCCATCCAGCGCCTCTTCAAGATGAGCTTCGTGCCGGCGGGATTCTGGGAACGCTTCATCGCCCGCATGCTCATCAGCCTCAACGAGATGGACCTCCAGGTAACAGGGTTTCACACCCACTTCTGCATGGGCAGTTTAACAGGGTTTCCCGGTGACACCCGCAGGGGCATTGAAAAGACTGTATAGAAGAGTGTAGAACTCAGTCCATTACTTTTGAAAAGATGTGCTACCTGGATTATGCTAGTTGATATTTATGTTACTGTCTGATGCCAGTTATGTAAATAAATGGAGGATATTCACAAGACTGAGTATATAGCATATGTATTTATACTCTTCAGTAAAACGTTTTTCTAACCTATACTATATTCAATAGGTTTTGTAACATTATGGTGGGGGCAGGCAAAAGACACAATGCAAGACAACTGTATCTGTTGTGCTCACAGGCTTGTACCTATTCTTAAAATGATTCCTTTCTGTGTCGTCCTCGTCCTTTGAGCCTAAGAGTAATGCTAAGGGTTCTCTGTGTCGTCCTCGTCCTTTGAGCCTAAGAGTAATGCTAAGGGTTCTCTGTCCTTTGAGCCTAAGAGGAATGCTAAGAGTTCTCTCTGTGTCGTCCTCGTCCTTTGAGCCTAAGAGTAATGCTAAGAGTTCTCTCTGTGTCGTCCTCGTCCTTTGAGCCTAAGAGTAATGCTAAGGGTTCTCTGTGTCGTCCTCGTCCTTTGAGCCTAAGAGGAATGCAAAGGGTTCTCTGTCCTTTGAGCCTAAGAGGAATGCTAAGAGTTCTCTCTGTGTCGTCCTCGTCCTTTGAGCCTAAGAGTAATGCTAAGAGTTCTCTCTGTGTCGTCCTCGTCCTTTGAGCCTAAGAGTAATGCTAAGAGTTCTCTCTGTGTCATCCTAGTCCTTTGAGCCTAAGAGTAATGCTAAGAGTTCTCTCTGTGTCGTCCTCGTCCTTTGAGCCTAAGAGTAATGCTAAGAGTTCTCTCTGTGTCGTCCTCGTCCTTTGAGCCTAAGAGGAATGCTAAGAGTTCTCTCTGTGTCGTCCTAGTCCTTTGAGCCTAAGAGGAATGCTAAGAGTGAGCGGAGGAGGACCACGGTGATCTACAGTTTTGCGGGAACAGGTAGCCAACAGAGGCACCGCTGTAGCACCTTCAGAGTCCGCCGCAGTCAGACCATCTACTGGAGAGAGGGACTACTGGTCACCTTTGATGGAGGGTATCTAAGGTGAGGGACTAAGGGTACACTGTGGTAACTTACTTGAAATGCATGTGTGTGACTCGAATGTTCAAGCAAATCTCCCATTGACACCAATGCATAATGTTTGAGTTAGGATTTGTCTAACCTCGTCCACAGGCTATTGTGCACGGTGCATATAAGCCTGGGATTTCAACAATTCAAAGTTGGCCTTAGTGGGAGTGACCATAGAATTCTATGGCAGTGACCTACTGAGTCAAGTATTTGTCATCATATAATTTTAACGAGTCACACCACTGCGAGCCGTGGGGAGGGTTAGGGGGAAGGTGTTGTGGGAGATGATTGGTTGATAAATTAAGCCGATTTAAGCCAATACCTATGCGCCGGGAGTTTCTCCCGGTCTTTCTGTATTGGCTAATGAAGGCCAAGTTTGACGCGTTAGTCTTCGCTCATTTGGGCGAAAGTGTCTGGGAACGAGATTAGGATTTGGCCCACTGTTAAGTAAATAAATACTGTATTCTTTACTGTATAGCACCTTTTCACAAACACGTGCTCTGTACAACAAGCTGTAGATTTCTCATCCGGCAGGAAGCGTGCCAAACCACAGCCTTTCTCCACCCCAGACCCGGCTAAACGAGCAGGCCTAATTAATCAAACCCAGAGCTGGCTCAGCATTGCATACAGGGCTAATTAGCCAAGCCAGGCACTTAATGATGAGTCTTTAAAAAATGCCTTCAGTACCTTCAGCAGCGCCATCAGGTTCTTCAGAGGGACACTTTCAAGTAACCTTTATAGAACAAAGAACCTTAGGAGAACAAATAACCTTTAGGGAACAAATAACCTTTATAGAACAAATAACTTTTATAGAACAAAGCACCTTTAGAGACTCAAGCACCTTTAGAGAACCAAGCACCTTTAGAGAACCAAGCACCTTTAGAGAACCAAGCACCTTTAGAGACTCAAGCACCTTTAGAGAACCAAGCACCTTTAGAGAACCAAGCACCTTTAGAGAACCAAGCACCTTTAGAGAACCAAGCACCTTTAGAGAACACATCTGGGAATATGAAGAGAGTGTGGGGATTCTCAACTCCTTTCTTCTACGTTGCATTTTTTTGTGTTAACATTTGTATTATTATGTTATCAACTTAATTGTTTACGTTGTCGCATTTTGAGGTCACTAAGGACCTGTTTCCTGGGCACGGATTAAAGGGGAAGTTCAGTAGCTTACAACTTTATGTCAGAAATATCTTCACCCTGAAAGTAGTTTTGAAGCCAGGATGTAATCAATGGTCCGGCTTAAACCACCACCACAAATTTCAGCTAACTTTAGCTGGCCCATAGAATACTTTCCGAGTAGTCATCAAGTAGTAAAATCCTGAACTTCCCCTTTAAGCCAACTACTAGTCATTGACTAAAAAGCATAATGGAGAATCTCCAAGTGATTTTTTTTGTCCAGGAATAGGCTTGTCTGGGTCTGAGAAACCAGCCCTACAGGAAGTCTGTTACAGTTGCACAGGATTTCATTTGAAGATCAACTTGAGGTCATCTGCAAACCTCAAGCCCTCTGTTAAATTGAAAAGCAGACTGGGGGCGACATTTTCGTAGCGTAAAAGCATTGTGTAAAGTGCAAATATGACCATAAACCTAATTATAATCCCTTGGCAGTGTGGAATCGACTGATGTCAACTGGAAGAGGAAGAAAAGCGGGGGCATCAAGATCATTTGCCAATCAGAGACCAGGGATTTTTCAGCCATGGCCTTCATTACGGACCATGTCAATTCCCTCATCGAACAGTGGTTCCCTGGTGAGGTTTCTCTCTCTTTCAATTCGAAGGGCTTTATTGGCATGGGGAACATATGTTTACATTGCCAAAGCAAGTGAAATGGATAATAAATTAAAACATTTAAAAACAATAACAAATTAACAGTAAACGTTATACATAAAAGTTTCAAAGGAATAGAGACCGTTGTCTCTGTCTCTCTGTCTCTCTGCTTCCCCTAACTCAGCATGACAGTCAAAGTCAGTCATTTCCTGCTGCTCAATCGTCATGTTAATTAAAATAGCAGATTGTGTCTTTTTAATGCAGCTTTAACACAGTGGAGTGTTGATGATTCAGTCATTAGTCCACATTAAACTCCTGATGCTGCTTCTAGATTACCTGTCAAATCACAGCACTTAGCAGACTGGTCAGCATGGTGGGTGTGTTGTGATCTGTGTGTGTGCATTCATATTTATGTTTTGGATCCCCGCTCAGCTGGGGCCACTCGTATGAAAATGTGTGCATGACTGTAAATCACTTTGGATAAAAACGTTTGCTAAATGGGATATTTCATGATATATTATTTGTGTTTCTGTAGTGTAGGTGCTGGATGACTGAGTAATTAACGTTGATTGGGGATTTGTTTACACTCGCATGCATGAGTCATTCAGCATGTCTATATTTACATGGGCACAGGGCCCAACTGGGGATTCAAACGTGTTAGATTAATGGAAATGGTATTCACACACGGAAAGTTTTCTCAAGTTAATTAGGATTCAGTCTATGTTGGTGTGCGCCTGTCTCTGTGCGCCTGTCTCTCTGCGCCCCTGACTCTCTGCGCCCCTGACTCTCTGCGCCCCTGACTCTCTGCGCCCCTGACTCTCTGCGCCCCTGACTCTCTGCGCCCCTGACTCTCTGCGCCTGTCTCTCTCTGCGCCTGTCTCTGTGTGCGCCTGTCTCTGTGCGCCTGTCTGTGTGCGCCTGTCTCTCTGCGCCTGTCTCTGTGTGCGCCTGTCTCTCTGCGCGCCTGTCTCTCTGCGCCTGTCTCTGTGTGCACAGTGCACTCCTTTGTATCCTCTTTCTTTTTATAAAATAAGATCATCAATCATTTGCCATAAAGGGGAAGTTTGATTGCACCAATACATACACCATCAGTAAATACACAGTAAATACACAGTAAATACACAGTACTTACACAAAAAGCAACACCTCTTCAATGACTTCAACTTCATGTTGAATGCTGGACTCAGTCAGGATCTTTGTGTCACGTGTGCTCCCTCTCCGGCCTCTAGGTCACCAGGCTGCTCGTTAGGGCGCACACCTGTCACCAGTGTTACTTGCATAATGACACTCACCTGGACTCCATCACCTCCTTGATTACCTGCCCTTTATATGTCACTCCCTTTGGTTTCTTCCCCAGTCGTCATTGTTCCTGTTTCATGTCGGTGTGCTGTTTGTGTTTCTTGTTTTGTTCATTTATTAATGAAATGTATTCACTCCCTGAACTTGCTTCCCGCCTCTCAGCGTACATCGTTACCTCACGCTGCATCTCCCCCACTGTATTACCTCACGCTGCACCTCCCCCACTGTATTACCTCACGCTGCACCTCCCCCTACTGTATTACCTCACGCTGCATCTCCCCCACTGTATTACCTCACGCTGCACCTCCCCCACTGTATTACCTCACGCTGCACCTCCCCCTACTGTATTACCTCACGCTGCATCTCCCCCACTGTATTACCTCACGCTGCACCTCCCCCACTGTATTACCTCACGCTGCACCTCCCCCTACTGTATTACCTCATGCTGCATCTCCCCCACTGTATTACCTCACGCTGCACCTCCCCATACTGTATTACCTCACGCTGCACCTCCCCATACTGTATTACCTCACGCTGCACCTCCCCCTACTGTATTACCTCACGCTGCACCTCCCCATACTGTATTCCCTCACGCTGCACCTCCCCATACTGTATTACCTCACGCTGCACCTCCCCCTACTGTATTACCTCACGCTGCATCTCCCCCACTGTATTACCTCACGCTGCACCTCCCCCTACTGTATTACCTCACGCTGCACCTCCCCATACTGTATTCCCTCACGCTGCATCTCCCCCACTGTATTACCTCACGCTGCACCTCCCCCTACTGTATTACCTCACGCTGGGTAGCTAGCTGTTCTTTGTGGCTATCTACAAAGCTACTTAACAGTAGTAGGTAGCCCTATTGACTTACTATGGGCTTGCCATCCATCCACAGTGGTTAGTGTAGGCCAAAATGAACACACAATGTATTTATTAATGTATCAAGATTACATATTGTAGTCAGGTGACCTATGAGATGTGAGTGTGCAACATTTCATTCTGAAGTCTGAGTTTATTTTCTCTCACTTCAGCTCAAATAATGGGCGCAATTGATTCCAATACATTTTGCATCATTTTTTAAACATGGTTTCATCATATTCCTGTGCATACTTTCCATTGAATATTGTATCGATGCATGCTTAAAAATATGTACAAACAGAGTAGGCTTTCGAGAAGTGTCCTCCGTGCTCCGTTTGGTATACTTTGATTTGGACTCATACTCCATCTTGCGTGCTCGGAGCACGGTAGCATGTATTTTGAGAATGCATGTTCCTGTTAAAAAGTCTCATAGCAGAAGGTAAGAAGGATCCATGGAAACATTCCATTTTAAGGTAGAGATTATCAGAGAGAACATGACACAGGGAGACTGATGAGAATCGGTTAAGACAGCAAGGAAAGTAGTGGAGTCAGGGCTTTGACGTTTGACCTCTACGTTTGTAGTCCGGAGTGGGCTTCACTACCGCCAGACCAGACTCCACGAGACCATTTCTGTATCTCAGTGTTATCTGTCCTCCTGTAGGCCTTACGGCCAGACTCCACCAGACCATTTCTGTATCTCAGTGTTATCTGTCCTCCTGTAGGCCTTACGGCCAGACTCCACCAGACCATTTCTGTATCTCAGTGTTATCTGTCCTCCTGTAGGCCTTACGGCCAGACTCCACCAGACCATGTGACTTTCTGTATCTCTCTGTGTCATCTGTCCTCCTTTAGCCTTGACGGCCAGTGAGAGTGATGGGACCCGATTGATTGAGCAGTACGCCCCCTGTCCCCAGTGTTCCTCCATGAGCAGACAGAACCAGGGGCCTGGGGATCTGGGGGAACCCCCAACCAGGGGGACTGCAGCTGGGAGAAGAGGAGGAGAAGGTAGGGTGGGCCAATATACAGTCAACTTCTGATGGAATATATAGGGGCTATTGCAAAAGTTTAAATTAAACACCATCAATGCGGACATTAAGCACTAAAACAATGATTTGCTTTAGTGAAAGCATACCCTTATAATGTGTTATTACTTGTTATAAGCATGCATGATAAATGACCAGAAGATGGCGCCGACAGAGGGCTGCCTCGCTTCTAGTCCTTAGGATACTTTTCAGTTTTTTTTATTTTTATGGATTATTTCTTACATTGTTAGCCCGGAAAATCGTAAGTGTTATTACATACAGCCGAGAATAACTATTGGATATCAGAGCGACGTCAACTTACCAGCACTACGACCAGGAATACGACTTTCCCAAAGTGGATCCTTTGTCCGAACCACCCAGGGCATTTGAGCTGATTCCAGAGGCCAACCCAAAACAACGCCGCCGAAGAAGAGGTAGGCGGAGCGATCTTCAGGTCAGACTTCAGACGCCCGCACACCACCCACCGCTTCCGAGTATATTACTCGCTAATGTCCAGTCTCTAGATAACAAGGTATACGAAATTAGGGCAAGGGTTGCTTTCCAGAGAGACATCAGGGATTGTAACATTCTCTTGTTTCACGGAAACATGGCTGTCTCGGGATATGCTGTCGGAGTCAGTACAGCCACCTGGAATCTTTTGTGTGTCGCGTCGACAGGAATAAACATCTCTCCGGGAAGAAGGGCAAGGGTGTATGTTTCATGATTAACAACTCATGGTGTAATTGTAACAACATACAGGAACTCAAGTCCTTTTGTTCACCAGACCTAGAATTCCTTACAATCAAATGCAGACCGTATTATCTCCCAAGATAATTTACTGTCACAGCCGTATATATAACCCCTCAAGCCGATACCACGTCAGCCCTCAAGGAACTTCACTGGACTTTATGCAAACTGGAAACCATATATCCTGAGGCTGCAGTTATTGTAGCTGGGGATTTTAACAAAGCAAATTTGAGAACAAGGCTACCTAAATTCTACCAACATATTGACTGTAGCACTAGCGCTGGAAAAACACTGGATCACTGCTACTCTAACTTCCGCAATGCATACAAGGCCCTCCCCCACCATCCCCCGCCCTCCTTTCGACAAATTTGACCACGACTCCATTTTGCTCCTGCCGTCCTATAGTCAGAAACTCAAACAGGATGTACCTGCGCTAAGAACTATTCAACGCTGGTCTGACCAATCAGAATCCGCGGACTGGGATATGTTCCTGGTAGCCTCAGAGAATAATATCGACGTATACGCTGATTCGGTGAGTGAGGAGTGGTAGTGGCATACTGTGACTATTAATACCTACCCTAACCAGAAACTGTGGAGAGATGGCGGCACTCGCGCAAAACTGAAAGCGCGAACCACCGCATTTAACCATGGAAAGGTGACTAGGAATATGGTCAAATACAAAAAGTGTAGTTATTCCCTCCGCAAGGGAATCATTCAAGCGAAATGTCAGTATAGAGAAAGAGTGGAGTCGCAATTCAACGGCTCAGACATGAGACGTATGTGGCAGGGAATACAGACAATCAGACATGAGACGTATGTGGCAGGGAATACAGACAATCAGACATGAGACATATGTGGCAGGGAATACAGACAATCAGACATGAGACGTATGTGGCAGGGAATACAGACAATCAGACATGAGACGTATGTGGCAGGGAATACAGACAATCAGACATGAGACGTATGTGGCAGGGTCTACAGACAATCAGACATGAGACGTATGTGGCAGGGAATACAGACAATCAGACATGAGACGTATGTGGCAGGGAATACAGACAATCAGACATGAGACGTATGTGGCAGGGAATACAGACAATCAGACATGAGACGTATGTGGCAGGGTCTACAGACAATCAGACATGAGACGTATGTGACAGGGACTACAGACAATCAGACATGAGACTTATGTGGCAGGGAATACAGACAATCAGACATGAGACGTATGTGGCAGGGAATACAGACAATCAGACATGAGACGTATGTGGCAGGGACTACAGACAATCAGACATGAGACGTATGTGGCAGGGTCTACAGACAATCAGACATGAGACGTATGTGGCAGGGAATACAGACAATCAGACATGAGACGTATGTGGCAGGGTCTACAGACAATCAGACATGAGACGTATGTGGCAGGGTCTACAGACAATCAGACATGAGACGTATGTGGCAGGGAATACAGACAATCAGACATGAGACGTATGTGGCAGGGAATACAGACAATCAGACATGAGACGTATGTGGCAGGGAATACAGACAATCAGACATGAGACGTATGTGGCAGGGAATACAGACAATCAGACATGAGACGTATGTGGCAGGGAATACAGACAATCAGACATGAGACGTATGTGGCAGGGAATACAGACAATCAGACATGAGACGTATGTGGCAGGGAATACAGACAATCAGACATGAGACGTATGTGGCAGGGTCTACAGACAATCAGACATGAGACGTATGTGGCAGGGAATACAGACAATCAGACATGAGACGTATGTGGCAGGGAATACAGACAATCAGACATGAGACGTATGTGGCAGGGAATACAGACAATCAGACATGAGACGTATGTGGCAGGGAATACAGACAATCAGACATGAGACGTATGTGGCAGGGTCTACAGACAATCAGACATGAGACGTATGTGGCAGGGAATACAGACAATCAGACATGAGACGTATGTGGCAGGGAATACAGACAATCAGACATGAGACGTATGTGGCAGGGAATACAGACAATCAGACATGAGACGTATGTGGCAGGGAATACAGACAATCAGACATGAGACGTATGTGGCAGGGAATACAGACAATCAGACATGAGACGTATGTGGCAGGGAATACAGACAATCAGACATGAGACGTATGTGGCAGGGTCTACAGACAATAAGGCATGAGACGTTTGTGGCAGGGAATACAGACAATCAGACATGAGACATATGTGGCAGGGAATACAGACAATCAGACATGAGACGTATGTGGCAGGGAATACAGACAATCAGACATGAGACGTATGTGGCAGGGAATACAGACAATCAGACATGAGACGTATGTGGCAGGGTCTAAAGACAATCAGACATGAGACGTATGTGGCAGGGAATACAGACAATCAGACATGAGACGTATGTGGCAGGGAATACAGACAATCAGACATGAGACGTATGTGGCAGGGAATACAGACAATCAGACATGAGACGTATGTGGCAGGGAATACAGACAATCAGACATGAGACGTATGTGGCAGGGTCTACAGACAATCAGACATGAGACGTATGTGGCAGGGAATACAGACAATCAGACATGAGACGTATGTGGCAGGGAATACAGACAATCAGACATGAGACGTATGTGGAAGGGAATACAGACAATCAGACATGAGACGTATGTGGCAGGGAATACAGACAATCAGACATGAGACGTATGTGGCAGGGAATACAGACAATCAGACATGAGACGTATGTGGCAGGGAATACAGACAATCAGACATGAGACGTATGTGGCAGGGAATACAGACAATCAGACATGAGACGTATGTGGCAGGGAATACAGACAATCAGACATGAGACGTATGTGGCAGGGAATACAGACAATCAGACATGAGACGTATGTGGCAGGGAATACAGACAATCAGACATGAGACGTATGTGGCAGGGTCTACAGACAATCAGACATGAGACGTATGTGGCAGGGAATACAGACAATCAGACATGAGACGTATGTGGCAGGGAATACAGACAATCAGACATGAGACGTATGTGGCAGGGTCTACAGACAATCAGACATGAGACGTATGTGGCAGGGAATACAGACAATCAGACATGAGACGTATGTGGAAGGGAATACAGACAATCAGACATGAGACGTATGTGGCAGGGAATACAGACAATCAGACATGAGACGTATGTGGCAGGGAATACAGACAATCAGACATGAGACGTATGTGGCAGGGAATACAGACAATCAGACATGAGACGTATGTGGCAGGGAATACAGACAATCAGACATATGTGGCAGGGAATACAGACAATCACGGACTACAAAAGGAAAACCAGCCACGTGCATCCCTAGCTGCATACTCAGAGCATGCACAGACCAGCTGGCTGGTGTGTTTACAGACATATTCAATCTCTCCCTATCCCACATGCTTCAAGATGGCCACCATTGTTCCTGTACTCAGGAAGGCAAAGGTAACGGAAACTAAATGACTATCGCCCCGTAGCACTCACTTCTGTCATCTTGAAGTGCTTTGAGAGACTAGTCAAGGATCATATCATCTCCACCTTACCTGTCACCCTAGACCCACTTCAATAGGTCCACAGACGATACAATTGCCACCACACTGCCCTAACCCATCTGGACAAGAGGAATACCTATGTAAGAATGCTGTTCATTGACTATAGCTCAGCATTCAACACCATAGTACCCTCCAAGCTCACCATTAAGTTTGAAGCCCTGGGTCTCAACCCTGTCCTGTGCATTTGGGTCCTGGACTTCCTGATGGGCTGCCCCCCCCCCCCCCCCCCCCCCCCCCCAGGTGGTGAAGGTAGGAAACAACATCTACACTTCACTGATCCTCAACACTGGGACAAGGGTGTGTGCTCAGCCCCCTCCTGTATTCCTTGTTCACCCATGACTGCCTGGCCTTGCACGCCTCCAACTCAATCATCAAGTTTGCAGACGACACAACAGTAGTAGGCTTGATTACCAACAATGACGAGACAGCCTACAGGGACGAGGTGAGGGCACTCGGAGTGTTGTGTCAGGAAAACAACCTTTCACTCACCGTCAACAAAACAAAGGAGATGACCGTTGACTTCAGGAAACAGCAGAGGGAGCAACCCCCTATCCACATCGACGGGACAGCAGTGGAGAAGGTGGAAAGTTTTAAGTTACTCGGCGTACACGTCACGGACAAACTGAAATGGTCCTCCCACACAGTGTGATGAAGGCGGCACATGGCAACTGCACCGCCCACAACCACAAGGACACCTACAGCACCCGATATCACAGGAAGGCCAAAAAGATCATCAAGGACAACAATCACCCATTACTGCCTGTTCACCCTACTACCATCCAGAAGGCGAGGTCAGTACAGGGGCATCAAAGCTGGGACAGAGAGACTGAAAAACAGCTTCTATCTCAAGGCCATTAGACTGTTAAACAGCCATCACTACTTTAATTAATGGATCACTAGTCACTTTAATAATGCCACTTTAATGATGTTTACATATCTTACCATGCTCATCTCATATGTATACACTGTATTTGATACCTTCTATTGCATCTTGCCTATGCCACTCTGTCATTGCTCATCCATATATTTAAATGTATATATTCTTATTCCATTCCTTTACTTAAATTTGTGTGTATTAGGTAGTTGTTGTGGAATCGTTAGATTACATGTTAGATATTGCTGCACTGTCATAACTAGAAGCACAAGCATTTCACTACACTCGCAATAACATCTGCTAACCCATGTGTATGTGACCAATAAAATGTGATTTAATTTGAAATCAACCTATAATATTGTTTTTGTAATAGGACTGCTGTTAAACAGAGTTTGCACTCTGAAGTCAACTTTATCTTTTGGTCTGATTATCCCACCGCTAGGCAGAGAAAAAGGCGGAGGAAGAGGAGGGCACTTGTTCAACATGGAGGACTGTGTGATCGCTGCCATGGGCCAGGAGTACATAGTGTGTCCCCAGCACACCAACCAGCCTGTGCCCCTTCAGGAGCTGGTCCCAGAGCTTTTCATGACCGACTTCCCCTCACGGTAACCTCTCACCTTTCCCCCTGACCCTTGACCTCTAAACCCTGACCTGTTGACCTATTAGCGCTGCGCGACTGTCCCCCCCTATTTGGATGCTGTATCCCAATTATCCTCCCTTCTCCTGAAGTGTGCACTTGCTCTACCCGTCATGGACATATAAGGATTGGTGTAACTATTGGCTATCAAATCCAATCGCACACTCAGCCAGACTCAGTGTAACGTCACAAGACAGTGAGCCTGAGGAAGGCACGGCACAGATGGGCTAATCTTCTTCACATAGGGGTGAATCATGTCTTTCACTTAAGTCACATTTTCTCTTAGTCATTCATTGACGTCAATGGGAGACTAGTTTAAATGTATTCTCAAGTTGAAGTTAGGATGCCTGACGATTTGTAGATCAGTCATTCTGTGCTGAGCTTGGCTAGAACCGATTCTCTCTAACATGCTATCAAACTTGCGCTCGCACACACACACACCCTCTGAACCACAAACCTCTTATCCCTAACCTTTGGCCCATCATCTGTCACTTTTGACCCTTCACCTGTCACCCACACTCAGGCTGAGCTTTTGGTTATAACTGGGATAGATGACTCTATTTAGTCAATAGGGACAACAAAAGATTGCCCTTGCACTGGGAGAAAACATTTGTTTGGTTGATTGTTCATTTGTTTCACTCACTTAATGCTCACATTACTGACTAAATGAAGCCAGGCCATTCTCACAGCACAAAAACACAGGATGTGTCCCAAATGGTACCCTATTCCCTATGTGGTGCTCTACCTCTGACCAGGGCCCATAGTGCTCTACCTCTGACCAGGGCCCATAGTGCTCTACCTCTGACCAGGGCCCATAGTGCTCTACCTCTGACCAGGGCCCATAGTGCTCTACCTCTGACCAGGGCCCATAGTGCTCTATCTCTGACCAGGGCCCATAGTGCTGTACTTCTGACCAGGGCCCATAGTGCTGTACCTCTGACCAGGGCCCATAGTGCACTACCTCTGACCAGGGCCCATAGTGCACTACCTCTGACCAGGGCCCATAGTGCTCTACCTCTGACCAGGGCCCATAGTGCTCTATCTCTGACCAGGGCCCATAGTGCTGTACTTCTGACCAGGGCCCATAGTGCTGTACCTCTGACCAGGGCCCATAGTGCACTACCTCTGACCAGGGCCCATAGTGCACTACCTCTGACCAGGGCCCATAGTGCACTACCTCTGACCAGGGCCCATAGTGCTCTACCTCTGACCAGTAGTATTGTGTAGTACAGGGCCTTGTGGTTGTGGTGTCCTCCTGTAGTATTGTGTAGTACAGGGCCTTGTGGTCGTGGTGTCCTCCTGTAGTAATGTGTAGTACAGGGCCTTGTGGTTGTGGTGTCCTCCTGTAGTATTGTGTAGTACAGGGCCTTGTGGTTTCCTGCTGTGTTGATCGGAGTCTAGGAGTCTCCTTAGGCTCCTCACTGACAGGACTGTGACATGTACAGAATGGGACACACTGCAGACATAGATACGCTGTACACACACACTCGTATACAGAGGTACAGCAATCCTGCGCACGCTCACACACACACACACACACACACACACACACACACACACACAGCTCTTCAAGGGTTTAGCTGCGTAATGAGTTTCAGTTGATTTCTCAACAGTGACCGCATCCATTGATGTATTGTTTACCCTTAAGGCTAACCACACACACACACACACACACACACACACACACACACACACACAGTGCTTGAGGGTTGATTATCTCTGTGAAATACTACAGGCCGCTGTCGTATTTACTGTTCATGGGGCAACAATCACTCCCAAATATTTCTGATATCAGGAAACACATTTTAGTGCTGCTCTAAGACAAGAGAGATATTGACTAAATAATCACTTCCTCAAACACTGGTGCCACGAGTTGACATCAGCTAACACCACAGCTATGTAGACACACACACAGGAACGTGCACGCAAACATGGACACAGAACATACACACACAGGAACGCGCTCAAATACTCTGCTGTGTGACTCTGCTGAAATGCAATTTAAAACATGTTTGAGATTAAATTGACCCTGAATAATGTTTCCCCCAGCCTTACATTCACATATGGGCCCTAGCAGGAAGTCAGCTCCAGGATAGATGGTCAACTCTGAGCAGTTGTGTCCCAAATGGCACTCTCTTCCCTATGTAGTGCACTACTTTTGACTGGCTTCCTGCCCAAATGAGTGCATTAAATAGGGAAGGGGTAGCCATTTGAGACACAGATTTGTGTTCATGATATGAAGAGGGAGCTAATAAGGACTTAGGAATGTTGCTATGGCGACTATAGCTTCAGCCCTATAGCAGAATGCAATACATAGAATCCTTTGTTGGACGTGTATGTTGCAGGTAGAGTTGAGGTTGGGATCAGGGAGGTAGCTGTAGTAATGTATGGTGCAGGTAGAGTTGAGGTTGGGATCAGGGAGGTAGCTGTAGTAATGTATGGTGCAGGTAGAGTTGAGGTTGGGATCAGGGAGGTAGCTGTAGTAATGTATGCTGCAGGTAGAGTTGAGGTTGGGATCGGGGAGGTAGCTGTAGTAATGTATGGTGCAGGTAGAGTTGAGGTTGGGATCAGGGAGGTAGCTGTAGTAATGTATGGTGCAGGTAGAGTTGAGGTTGGGATCAGGGAGGTAGCTGTAGTAATGTATGGTGCAGGTAGAGTTGAGGTTGGGATCAGGGAGGTAGCTGTAGTAATGTATGGTGCAGGTAGAGTTGAGGTTGGGATCGGGGAGGTAGCTGTAATAATGTATGGTGCAGGTAGAGTTGAGGTTGGGATAAGGGAGGTAGCTGTAGTAATGTATGGTGCAGGTAGTGTTGAGGTTGGGATCAGGGAGGTAGCTGTAGTAATGTATGGTGCAGGTAGAGTTGAGGTTGGGATCAGGGAGGTAGCTGTAGTAATGTATGGTGCAGGTAGAGTTGAGGTTGGGATCAGGGAGGTAGCTGTAGTAATGTATGGTGCATGTGTTGATGTCCAGGAGATAGAGTTGAGGTTGGGATCAGGGATGTAGCTGTAGTAATGTATGGTGCAGGTAGAGTTGAGGTTGGGATCAGGGAGGTAGCTGTAGTAATGTATGGTGCAGGTAGAGTTGAGGTTGGGATCAGGGAGGTAGCTGTAGTAATGTATGGTGCAGGTAGAGTTGAGGTTGGGATAAGGGAGGTAGCTGTAGTAATGTATGGTGCATGTGTTGACGTCCAGGAGGTAGAGTTGAGGTTGGGATCAGGGAGGTAGCTGTAGTAATGTATGGTGCAGGTAGAGTTGAGGTTGGGATCAGGGAGGTAGCTGTAGTAATGTATGGTGCATGTGTTGATGTCCAGGAGATAGAGTTGAGGTTGGGATCAGGGAGGTAGCTGTAGTAATGTATGGTGCAGGTAGAGTTGAGGTTGGGATAAGGGAGGTAGCTGTAGTAATGTATGGTGCAGGTAGAGTTGAGGTTGGGATCAGGGAGGTAGCTGTAGTAATGTATGGTGCAGGTAGAGTTGAGGTTGGGATAAGGGAGGTAGCTGTAGTAATGTATGGTGCATGTGTTGATGTCCAGGAGATAGAGTTGAGGTTGGGATCAGGGAGGTAGCTGTAGTAATGTATGGTGCAGGTAGAGTTGAGGTTGGGATCAGGGAGGTAGCTGTAGTAATGTATGGTGCAGGTAGAGTTGAGGTTGGGATCAGGGAGGTAGCTGTAGTAATGTATGGTGCAGGTAGAGTTGAGGTTGGGATCAGGGAGGTAGCTGTAGTAATGTATGGTGCAGGTAGAGTTGAGGTTGGGATCAGGGAGGTAGCTGTAGTAATGCATGGTGCATGTGTTGACGTCCAGGAGGTAGAGTTGAGGTTGGGATCAGGGAGGTAGCTGTAGTAATGTATGGTGCAGGTAGAGTTGAGGTTGGGATCAGGGAGGTAGCTGTAGTAATGCATGGTGCATGTGTTGACGTCCAGGAGGTAGAGTTGAGGTTGGGATCAGGGAGGTAGCTGTAGTAATGTATGGTGCAGGTAGAGTTGAGGTTGGGATCAGGGAGGTAGCTGTAGTAATGTATGGTGCATGTGTTGACGTCCAGGAGGTATAGTTGGGATCAGGGAGGTAGCTGTAGTAATGTATGGTGCATGTGTTGACGTCCAGGAGGTATAGTTGGGATCAGGGAGGTAGCTGTAATAATGTATGGTGCAGGTAGAGTTGAGGTTGGGATCAGGGAGGTAGCTGTAATAATGTATGGTGCAGGTAGAGTTGAGGTTGGGATCAGGGAGGTAGCTGTAATAATGTATGGTGCAGGTAGAGTTGAGGTTGGGATCAGGGAGGTAGCTGTAATAATGTATGGTGCAGGTAGAGTTGAGGTTGGGATCAGGGAGGTAGCTGTAGTAATGTATGGTGCAGGTAGAGTTGAGGTTGGGATCATGGAGGTAGCTGTAGTAATGTATGGTGCAGGTAGAGTTGAGGTTGGGATCAGGGAGGTAGCTGTAATAATGTATGGTGCAGGTAGAGTTGAGGTTGGGATCAGGGAGGTAGCTGTAGTAATGTATGGTGCAGGTAGAGTTGAGGTTGGGATCAGGGAGGTAGCTGTAGTAATGTATGGTGCATGTGTTGACGTCCAGGAGGTATAGTTGGGATCAGGGAGGTAGCTGTAGTAATGTATGGTGCAGGTTGAGTTGAGGTTGGGATTAGGGAGGTAGCATGTTAAAAACATTTAATGAGCAAGCCTTCCTTCTTCTTGGATATTTTCACTGGTATTGTTAACAAACACGCCCACATAAAGAAAATGAGAATTAAAAACAGGTTCGGCCCCTGGTTCGACCGTGATCTGGAGTTATTCCACCACAATAATTGAATTTGGTGAAAGGCTCTGCACACACATACTCAGGCTGACTGGCTATAGTTCAGGCAAATGATTAATAAGTGCACTCAGGCTATCCGGAAGACCAAAGTGAATTACTTCAAGGAGCAGTTCTCTGTCTGTGGGTCTAACCCCAAGAAGTTCTGGAAAACAGTTAAAGACCTGGAGAATAAACCCTCCTCCTCACAGATGCCCATGTCCCTTAATGTTGATGATGTGGTTGTTACTGACAAGAAGCACATGGCTGAGTTCTTTAATCACCACTTCATTAAGTCAGGATTCCTATTTGACACAGCCATGAGTCCTTACCCGTCCAACATTTCCTCATCTCCCACCCTTTCTAATGCAACTAGTCCCAATGCTCCTCCCTCTCTTCCCCTGCCCCACTACAAAGTTTCTCCCTGCAGTCGGTCACTGAGTCTGAGGTGCTAAGGGAGCTCCTTAAACTTGACCCCCCAAAAACATCTGGGTCAGATTGTTTAGATCCTTTCTTCTTTAAGGTTGCAGCCCCTATCATCGCCAAGCCTATCTCCAACCTTTTTAACCTGTCTCTCCTCTCGGGGGAGGTTCCCAGTGCTTGGAAGGCAGCCACGGTGCATCCTTTATTTAAAAGGGAGATCAAGCTGATCCTAACTGTTCTAGGTCAATTTCTATTTTGCCCTGTGTATCAAAAGTGTTGGAAACTGACTGGCTTCATTGATGTCTATAGTATTCTCTCTGGTATGCATTCACGTTTCCGCTCAGGTTATGGATGTGTCACTACATCCTTAAAGGTCATAAATTATGTCTCTGAGGGGTCTTTGGCCTGGTTTGCTAACTACCTCTCTCAAAGAGTGCAGTGTATAAAGTCAGAACATCTGCTGTCTCAGCCACTGCCTGTCACCAAGGGAGTTTATTTATTTATTTAACCTTTATTTAAAGAGGAGCGACCCAGGGATGTGTGTGCTTTGGGGACCTTTAACAGAATGTGACTGGCAGAACACAAGGGAGTACCCCAAGGTTCGATCCTAGGCCCCACGCTCTTCTCAATTTACATCAACAATATAGTTCAGGCAGTAAGAAGCTCTCTCATCCATTTATATGCAGATGATACAGTCTTATACTCAGCTGGCCCCTCCCTGGATTTTGTGTAAAATGCTCTACAACAAAGCTTTCTTAGTGTCCAACAAGCTTTCTCTGCCCTTACCTTTGTTTTGGAGTTGTTCAGAACAAGGTTAATGTGGTTTGGTAAGAAGAATGCCCCTCTCCCCACTGGTGTGATTACTACCTCTGAGGGTTTAGAGCTTGAGGTAGTCACCTCATACAAGTACTTGGGAGTATGGCTAGACAGAACACTGTCCTTCTCTCAGCACATATCAAAGCTGCAGGATAAGGTTAAATCTAGACTTGGTTTCCTCTATCGTAATCGCTCCTCTTTCACCTCAGCTGCCAAACTAACCCTGATTCAGATGACCATCCTACCCATGCTAGATTACAGAGACATAATTTATAGATTGGTAGGTAAGGGTGCTCTCGAGCGGCTAGATGTTCTTTACCATTTGGCCATCAGATTTGCCACCAATGCTCCTTATAGGACACATCACTGCACTCTATACTCAACTGTAAACTGGTCATCTCTATGTACCCGTCACAAGACCCACTGGTTGATGCTTATTTATAAAACCCTCTTAGGCCTCACTCCCCCCTATCTGAGATATCTACTGCAGTCCTCATCCTCCACATACAACACCCGTTCTACCAGCCACATTCTGTTAAAGGTCCCCAAAGCACACACATCCCTGGGTCGCTCCTCTTTTCAGTTCGCTGCAGCTAGTGACTGGAACGAGCTGCAACAAACACTCAAACTTTTATCTCCATCTCTTCATTCAAAGATACAATCATGGACACTCTTACTGACAGTTGTGGCTGCTTCACGTGATGTATTGTTGTCTCTACCTTCTTGCCCTTTGTGTTGTTGTCTGTGCCCTAAAATGTTTGTACTATGTTTTGTGCTGCTACCATGTTGTACTACTACCATGTTGCTGCCATGTTGTGTTGCTACCATGTTGTTGTCATGTGTTGCTACCATGCTGTGTTGTCATGTGTTGCTGCCGTGCAATTTTGTTGTCTTTAGGTCTCTCTTTATGTAGTGTTGTGGTGATGTGATTTGTGGTTTTTGTGCTATATTTTTATTTGTAATCCCAGCTCCCTTCCCCGCAGGAGGCCTTTTGCCTTTTGGTAGGCCGTCATTGTTGATAAGAATTTATTCTTAACTGACTTGCCTAATGTAGTTTAAAAAAATAACTGCTGAAAGATGGTGATTACATTAGTGATGGATAGTGAGACTTTGTGTGTACTGTATGGGGTATACATAGTATCATGTACTCTGAGGTATACATAGTATCATGTACTCTATGAGGTATACATAGTATCATGTACTCTATGAGGTATACATAGTATCATGTACTGTATGGTGTTTTTGTGTTATATTGGTTGTTTCTGTAGAAGAACCAGCTGGAGTGTGTTTATAAAGTTTGTGTGTGTGAAATGCATAACATAATACTGTGTGTGTGTGTGTAGGTTGTTCCTAGAGAAGGCCCAGTTGGAGTGTAGTGAGGAGGAGAGTGATATCCTGGGCCAGGGGGGCAGTGGAACTATCATCTATAGAGCCTGTTATCGTGGCCAACCAGTCGCCATCAAACGCTTTCACTTCAAGAAGTGCAGGCAGCAGACCATCAGCAGTGGTACAGGTAACACACACACACACACCCTTGGAGTCACACACACATGTAAACAGTGAACACACACACAGGTATATTTGCATACCGTTAAAGGTTTTACAATAGAAAATAAAGAAGTAACTTGCAGGTAGGTGGACATTGTAGAAAGGTCCAGTTCTTCTATGATCTAAGATGCACTTCATGGCCAAAAGTATGTGGACAGCGGCTCGTCAAACATCTCATTCTAAAATCATGGGTATTAATAATTTTTTTACATTTTCTGCTCTAACACCACTCTTCTAGGAAGGCTGTTCACTAGATATTGGAACATTGCTGCAGGGACTTGCTTCCATTCAGACACGAGCATTAGTGAGGTCAGGCGCTAATGTTGCGTGATTAGGCCTGGCTTGAAGTCGGCGTTCCAATTCATTCCACAGGTGTTCGATGGTGTTGAGGACAGGGTCATGCTGGAACAGGAAATGGCCTTCCCCAGACTGTTGCCACAAAGTTGGAAGCACAGAATCATCTAGATTAGAATGTCATTGTATGCTGTAGCGTTATGATTTCCCTTGACTGGAACTAAAGGGGCCCGAACCATGAAAAACAGGCACTATGCATTCTCTTGGCATCCGCCAAACCCATATTCGTCCGTCAGATTGTCAGATGGTGAAGGGTGATTGATCACTCCAGAGAACGTGTTTCCACAGCTCCAGAGTCCAATGGCGGCGAGCTTTACTCCTCTCCAGCCGACGCCTGGCATTGCGCATGGTGATCTTAGGTTTGTGTGCGGCCGCTCGGCCATGGAAACCCATTTCATGAAGCTCCCGACGAACAGTTATTGTGTTGACGTTGCTTCCAGAGGCAGTTTGGTACTCGGTAGTGAGTGTTGCAACCGAGGACAGACCATTTTTACTTCCTACGCGCTTCAGCACTCCGCGGTCCTGTTCTGTGAGCTTGTGTGGTCTACCACTTCACGCCTGAACCATTGTTGCTCGTAGATGTTTCCACTTCACAACAACAGCACTTACAGTTGACCAGGGCAACTCTAACAGGGCAGAAATTTGGTCAACTGACTTGTTGGAAAGATGGCATCCTATGACGGTGCCACGTTGAAAGTCACTGAGCTCATCAGTAAGGCCATTATACTGCCAATGTTTGTCTAAGGTGATTGCATGGCTGTGTGCTAGATTTTATACACCGGTCAGCAATGGGTGTGCAGTGGTGTCCACATAGTTTTGGCCATGTAGTGTATACCTACTATCGCCAGCTTTGAACAAATGGAACTGTAGTGTTGTGTGTGTGTGTGGATATCCTTGAGTTATCGTCTCTCTCTTTAAGGGCCTTGTTGATGGAACGATATTGCAGCTCTTAATCCTGATATCTATTTTCTCATCTTGACACTGTTCTCTTCTCTCTTCCCTCTCTCTCTCCTCCCCGCTCTCACCTCCCCTCTCTTCTCCCCTCTCTCTTCTCTCCTCTCTCTTCTCCTCCCCTCTCTTCTCCCCTCTCTCTTCTCCTCCCCTCTTCTCCTCCCCTCTTCTCCCCTCTCTCCTCCCCTCTCTTCTCCCCTCTCTCCTCCCCTCTCTCTTCTCCTCCCCTCTCTCTTCTCCCCTCTCTCTTCTCTCCTCTCTCTTCTCCCCTCTCTCTTCTCCTCCCCTCTCTTCTCCCCTCTCTCTTCTCCCCTCTCTCTTCTCCCCTCTCTTCTCCCCTCTCTCTCCTCCCCTCTCTCTTCTCCTCCCCTCTCTCTTCTCCCCTCTCTCTTCTCCCCTCTCTCTTCTCCCCTCTCTCTTCTCTCCTCTCTCTTCTCCCCTCTCTCTTCTCCTCCCCTCTCTTCTCCCCTCTCTCCTCCCCTCTCTATCCTCCCCTCTCTCTTCTCCCCTCTCTCTTCCCCTCTTTTTACGCCTTCCTGCTCTCTCTCTTCCATCACCTCTTCATCTTCTGTCTCCTCTCTTTGTTTCCTTCTGTCTTCTCTGTATCCCTGACAGTGATAAAAGCTTTCTCTCTGCAGGCTCTGAGGATTCCTCATTATCTTCTCTTCCCATCTGTTCATCCCTCTCATCCCCTGTCCCTTTCTCTTCCCATCTCATTTCTGCTCCTGTCTTTTCTATCTCCCCAGGCTGTGATAAGGACTGTCTGTGTGTGTCCCAAATGACTCCCTATTCAGAGCCCTATGGGCCCTGGTCTGACCTAGTGCACTGTAAAGGTACTAGGGTTCCATTTGGGACACCCCTCTCTCTTCAGGATAAGAGAGCATCATCATCATCTATCACCCTGGTGCTGCTCTCCTCCCTCCTCTCCTCACTCCTCTCCTCCCTCCTCTCCTCACTCCACTCCTCACTCCTCTCCTCACTCCACTCCTCACTCCTCTCCTCCCTCCTTTCCTCAATCCTATCCTCCCTCCTCTCCTCAATCCTCTCCTCAATCCTCTCCTCCCTCTTCTCCTCCCTCTTCTTCTCCCTCTTCTCCCTCTTCTCCTGCCTCCTCCCTCCTCTCCTCCCTCCCCTCCTGCCTCCTCCCTCCTCTCCTCTCTCCCCTCCTGCCTCCTCTCCTCCCTCCCCTCCTGCCTCCTCTCCTCCTCTCTCCTCCCTCCTCTCTCCTCCCTCCCCTCCTACCTCCCCTCCTACCTCCCATCCTCCCTCCTCACTCTTCTCCTACCTCCCCTCCTCTCTCCTCCCTCCCCTCCTACTTCCCCTCCTCTCTCCTCCCCTCCTACCTCCCCTCCTCCCTCCCTCCTCTCCTCCCTCCCCTCCTGCCTCCTCTCCTGCCTCCTCTCCTGCCTATTCTCCTCACTCCTCTCATCCCTTTTCTCCTGTCTCCTTTCGTTTTTCTCTGCCTTGTCCATAGCAGAGGCTGAATCATCTCTTTCTCTCTCTTCTATCTCATCTTTTCTTTCCCCTTCTCTTGTCTTCTTGTCCCTTAGACAGCCTTTTCTTTCACATTCCTGTATCTTGTACTTGTACTGACATTATCATGCTTATTGTCTACCCTCATTGGCCCTGCTGTATCAATATACCATGACTTTAAGACTTTTTTTGTGCTCATGAAAAGCGCATACAAACTTTAACACGGATTTGATTGTCTGCTCAAGCTACTGAACGTTTATTAAATATTGAAATTATTGAAAATAATTGCCCACCAGAAGATTTCTGTGATATGAAAACATTTTGCTGCTCACGATTGACACAATGGGACTAATTTATCAGAATATTAGGATTGCTTGGGTTGTGTGGACACGTTATCTAAACTGTGACGTTACACAAACGCCTCTGCCACACGTTGGCAAAACTCTGAAATGTTGCAGACTTTCTCTGTTAGGAAAACAGCAATTGACCAACCACGTCTGGCAACACTGAGAACGCTTACACTTCTTCTGTTAGGAAAATCATTTTGCTTATCACTTGTTGCCAAATAACAGTAACCCAATGTATTGTAACGTCCTCCCAGCTGGTTGCAGCTCCAGCTCTCGTCTGTCTCCATGTTTAGGGGGAATTGTGTTGAGTTCATAACCAATGGAGATCTGTGATAGGGTGACATCACCAGGGACTCCTAACTGTTACGACATCCTGCTCCATGGAATAAGGAAATGCTGACTCCTCATTTCTGTGTTCTGCCAGTCAGCACATTTTGTTTGTAAAATGTCAGTCCATTTACGAGTGTGTGTGTGTGTGTGTGTGTGTGTGTGTGTGTGTGTGTGTGTGTGTGATACAATCGATGTGATCGAGGCCAAATGGTTTAATGTCCCAGGGACAGGAGATGCTCAATAAGCACTTTTATTTCCCTATTGTTTACAATTGAATTACGTTCTGGTTGTATCAGTCAAGCGGTAAAATTCAATCAACAGCCCCCCCCCCCCCCCCCCCCCCCTCATTCCACAGCTTTCAAAAGAGATCCCACCCCCTATCTTTGCCAAACTGAAAAAGTGCACACCGCCACCTACTGTGCTGGACTGTGTATAGTCTGAGCAGGTATAAAGCCAGGGTTGTCACCTACAGTGCTGGACTGTGTAGAGTCTGAGCAGGTATAAAGCCAGGGTTGTCACCTACTGTGCTGGAGTGTGTAGAGTCTGAGCAGGTATAAAGCCAGGGTTGTCACCTACAGTGCTGGACTGTGTATAGTCAGAGCAGGTATAAAGCCAGGGTTGTCACCTACTGTGCTGTACTGTGTAGAGTCTGAGCAGGTATAAAGCCAGGGTTGTCACCTACAGTGCTGGACTGTGTATTGTCTGAGCAGGTATAAAGCCAGGGTTGTCACCTACTGTGCTGGAGTGTGTAGAGTCTGAGCAGGTATAAAGCAAGGGTTGTCACCTACAGTGTTGGACTGTGTATAGTCTGAGCAGGTATAAAGCCAGGGTTGTCTGGACTGTGTATTGTCTGAGCAGGTATAAAGGCAGGGTTGTCACCTACAGTGCTGGACTGTGTATAGTCTGAGCAGGTATAAAGCCAGGGTTGTCACCTACAGTGTTGGACTGTGTATAGTCTGAGCAGGTATAAAGCCAGGGTTGTCACCTACAGTGTTGGACTGTGTATAGTCTGAGCAGGTATAAAGCCAGGGTTGTCTGGACTGTGTATTGTCTGAGCAGGTATAAAGCCAGGGTTGTCACCTACAGTGCTGGACTGTGTATAGTCTGAGCAGGTATAAAGCCAGGGTTGTCACCTACAGTGCTGGACTGTGTATTGTCTGAGCAGGTATAAAGCCAGGGTTGTCACCTACTGTGCTGGAGTGTGTATAGTCTGAGCAGGTATAAAGCCAGGGTTGTCTGGACTGTGTATTGTCTGAGCAGGTATAAAGCCAGGGTTGTCACCTACAGTGCTGGACTGTGTATAGTCTGAGCAGGTATAAAGCCAGGGTTGTCACCTACAGTGCTGGACTGTGTATTGTCTGAGCAGGTATAAAGCCAGGGTTGTCACCTACTGTGCTGGGCTGTTTGCTCAGGTCAGGAGTAGCCTATAATTAATTGGCTGATCCCTCCTGCAGACCAGGATAGAATTCTGCAATCCAGTTGACTACTTTAAAATGGTGAAACCCATAAGGGTGCTGCCAATGTTAAAACGGGCTTTGTGGCAAGGGTTCACTCATAAAGGCCTCCTAAAGGCCAGATGAGGGGTTCACTCATAAAGGCCAGACGAGGGGTTCACTCAGTAAGGCCTCCTAAAGGCCAGATGAGGGGTTCACTCATAAAGGCCTCCTAAAGGCCAGATGAGGGGTTCACTCATAAAGGCCTCCTAAAGGCCAGATGAGGGGTTCACTCATAAAGGCCTCCTAAAGGCCAGACGAGGGGTTCACTCATAAAAGCCAGACGAGGGGTTCACTCATAAAGGCCTCCTATAGGCCAGACCAGGGGTTCACTCATAAAGGCCTCCTAAAGGCTAGACGAGGGGTTCACTCATAAAGGCTAGACGAGGGGTTCACTCATAAAGGCTAGACGAGGGGTTCACTCATAAAGGCTAGACCAGGGGTTCACTCATAAAGGTCAGACCAGGGGTTCACTCATAAAGGCTAGACCAGGGGTTCACTCATAAAGGCCTCATAAAGGCTAGACGAGGGGTTCACTCATAAAGGCCTCCTAAAGGCCAGAGGAGGGGTTCACTCAGCAGGGTGATAGATGGTGATGCTATCTGGATCCTCAATAATGCTTCTTATAAATGGATTTGTCACAATGTGTTACCCAGCAGCTTAGATCTAAGCCACAAAGTGCCAGCAGATCATACAGCCATTCCCTTGGTAAGAAGAGATCATAAGATATGAGATTAAAGAGGCATCATCTGAAATGAAGCCCCCTTAAGGAAGCAAGGCGAACTGCAACAACGCAGCCTGAATTCAAACAACTCTCCCCCCTCCCTCGCAACCTCAGTGGAGACTTGCTTTTGAGTCTCTTACTTTCAGTTCTGTCCACAAGCTTCACACAGCTGAAAATACTATATTGTTATTGAAAATACATTTGGCAGCGGTTTAGATGGTACATAAACTGAAATTAAGCGATCAATGTAGGGTTTTACCAACCAGGAAATGGCAGCCTTTACCAACCAGGAAATGGCAGCCTTTACCAACCAGGGTGCAGCCTTCCAATTTGACAACAAAAGACAGACCAGCTTTGGTTGAAAAATAGGAAGGCTGCACCATAAGAATGCAATTATGTATCAGAATGCATTTATTATTTTCTATATACATCACTTTGTTTACATTGTGAAACACTTATCACACTTAAGGCAGACATATTAAGGACATTTTCTAAAATGACAATGCTGAACCTCCACCCAAACACACAACCATGTTGAAATAGCAGCCCATTGAGGTGTGTGTGGGTATATCCTGTGTTCATACAGGCATTACAGAGGGGAGATTTGTGCAGTTTAGCACAAACGTGACCAGAGAGGAGAGTAGAGTACACACTAGTATATCCCATGTCTCCAGAGACCATTATCTACATGTAATTCCAAACAACATTATCCAAACGTTATCCTTTCCTTTCTCTGATGGAGAGGACGTTGGGCAAACGTTATCCTTTAACCTCTCTGTCTGATGTGACAGAACAGTGATATACTGCAGGAGTAAAGTCAGACCATCCATCTCCCCAGTCCTCTCTCTCTCTCCTACCACCATCTCTCTCGCTTCCAGCCCTCCCTCACTCTCTCTCTTTTCTCCCCCTCTCGCTCACTCTCCCACGCTCTCTCTTTTCTATCTCTCTCCCGCTCTCTCTTTTCTCCTTCTCCCTCTCTCTCTCTCTCTCACTCTGTCCATCCCCACTTTCTGAGGTCAATCCCCAAGGTGATCTGAAATAACCCTGCTGATCTGACTGGACCAAGGGGTCAAGCTCTATTGTTCCAGTCTAGTGACTCTAGACCAGGTCGGACACTCTGCACTGTAGTGGTAAAGAGAGTTTATTAGCCTCCAAAGAGCCATTTGCTTTGCAGCAAGTGGTCAAAAGCCATACAGACATCACACTGTATATGTAACAGTATATCTTCCTTTCCTGTCTGCTCCGAGCTGGGTGTGAACCAGGGGTCTGCTATGCTGTATGTAGGCTGGTGTAGAGCAGGGGTCAACAGGCCAAAACCGGCCAGCAAACTGATTTAAATCTGTAAAATCACCAGGAATTCAACAAAAATATATATATATTTAGGCAATCTGTTCACAAGTATTCCCACGAATTAAAAAGAGACATGTAAAAAAATATATATATGTATTTTTGGGCTTAGTTGTGGTCAGTTTGCAGTGTTCAAATTCTTATGATTATTTTCCGTCCTCCCGACCATTCGCTCAGACAAAAATCGTCCTGTTGCTGAATCTAGTTTCCAACCCCTGGTGTGGAGGTTGAGTACAGTGCTGTCGAAAGCAGAAACCTAATACTTCTCATTAGCCTTTATGGAAAGAGAGAGGGACCCCGGCACAGCAGGCACCTGTAACCAAAACCATTAACACACTCGTGTCAACACACACACACATGTCAACACACATACAGTGCCTTGCGAAAGTATTCGGCCCCCTTGAACTTTGCGACCTTTTGCCACATTTCAGGCTTCAAACATAGAGATATAAAACTGTATTTTTTTGTGAAGAATCAACAACAAGTGGGACACAATCATGAAGTGGAACGACATTTATTGGATATTTCAAACTTTTTTAACAAATCAAAAACTGAAAAATTGGGCGTGCAAAATTATTCAGCCGCTTTACTTTCAGTGCAGCAAACTCTCTCCAGAAGTTCAGTGAGTATCTCTGAATGATCCAATGTTGACCTAAATGACTAATGATGATAAATACAATCCACCTGTGTGTAATCAAGTCTTCGTATAAATGCACCTGCACTGTGATAGTCTCAGAGGTCCGTTAAAAGCGCAGAGAGCATCATGAAGAACAAGGAACACACCAGGCATGTCCGAGATACTGTTGTGAAGAAGTTTAAAGCCAGATTTGGATACAAAAAGATTTCCCAAGCTTTAAACATCCCAAGGAGCACTGTGCAAGCGATAATATTGAAATGGAAGGAGTATCAGACCACTGCAAATCTACCAAGACCTGGCCGTCCCTCTAAACTTTCAGCTCATACAAGGAGAAGACTGATCAGAGATGCAGCCAAGAGGCCCATGATCACTCTGGATGAACTGCAGAGATCTACAGCTGAGGTGGGAGACTCTGTACATAGGACAACAATCAGTCGTATATTGCACAAATCTGGCCTTTATGGAAGAGTGGCAAGAAGAAAGCCATTTCTTAAAGATATCCATAAAAAGTGTTGTTTAAAGTTTGCCACAAGCCACCTGGGAGACACACCAAACATGTGGAAGAAGGTGCTCTGGTCAGATGAAACCAAAATTGAACTTTTTGGCAACAATGCAAAACGTTATGTTTGGCGTAAAAGCAACACAGCTCATCACCCTGAACACACCATCCCCACTGTCAAACATGGTGGTGGCAGCATCATGGTTTGGGCCTGCTTTTCTTCAGCAGGGACAGGGAAGATGGTTAAAATTGATGGGAAGATGGATGGAGCCAAATACAGGACCATTCTGGAAGAAAACCTGATGGAGTCTGCAAAAGACCTGAGACTGGGACAGAGATTTGTCTTCCAACAAGACAATGATCCAAAACATAAAGCAAAATCTACAATGGAATGGTTCAAAAATAAACATATCCAGGTGTTAGAATGGCCAAGTCAAAGTCCAGACCTGAATCCAATCGAGAATCTGTGGAAAGAACTGAAAACTGCTGTTCACAAATGCTCTCCATCCAACCTCACTGAGCTCGAGCTGCTTTGCAAGGAGGAATGGGAAAAAATGTCAGTCTCTCGATGTGCAAAACTGATAGAGACATACCCCAAGCGACTTACAGCTGTAATCGCAGCAAAAGGTGGCACTACAAAGTATTAACTTAAGGGGGCTGAATAATTTTGCACGCCCAATTTTTCAGTTTTTGATTTGTTAAAAAAGTTTGAAATATCCAATAAATGTCGTTCCACTTCATGATTGTGTCCCACTTGTTGTTGATACACATACACACACATCTATGTATTAATGGGCTATCACTTTTTTGGTAAACAGCTGAGGAATGGGTCTGGAGAAATATAACCACTCATGTTATAAGTGATTCTTGAGGAATGTAAATGGTTATATTTCCTAGATTTTTGTCCAAAAAGGGATGTACCAATCCCAGATGTTCCCTGTTAGAGGCCACAACAGCCCCTCTCTCTGGCCAGCCCCATTAACAAGGCTAGGGGTGTATATCTGCCCCCAGTAACTGGAACCATGGTTTTCATGGGGTTTTGTAAGCTCTGCCCATATCTAGAGCCACACAGAGGGACTATATGAATACAAATCGATCTGTCAATTATGATTTTAAGCAGCATTTACGTTTCAAAGTGGATCTTTATGTTTTGATGCATGTTTTGACTCCAGCCACCCAAGTCATAGACTGTTCTCTCTGCTACCACACCCAAGTCATAGACTGTTCTCTCTGCTACCACACCCAAGTCATAGACTGTTCTCGCTGCTACCACACCCAAGTCATAGACTGTTCTCTCTGCTACCACACCCAAGTCATAGACTGTTCTCTCTGCTACCACACCCAAGTCATAGACTGTTCTCTCTGCTACCACACCCAAGTCATAGACTGTTCTCTCTGCTACCACACCCAAGTCATAGACTGTTCTCTCTGCTACCACACCCAAGTCATAGACTGTTCTCTCTGCTACCACACCCAAGTCATAGACTGTTCTCTCTGCTACCACACCCAAGTCATAGACTGTTCTCTCTGCTACCACACACAAGTCATAGACTGTTCTCTCTGCTACCACACCCAAGTCATAGACTGTTCTCTCTGCTACCACACACAAGTCATAGACTGTTCTCTCTGCTACCACACCCAAGTCATAGACTGTTCTCTCTGCTACCACACCCAAGTCATAGACTGGTCTCTCTGCTACCACACCCAAGTCATAGACTGTTCTCTCTGCTACCACACCCAAGTCATAGACTGTTCTCTCTGCTACCACACGGCAAGCGGTACCGGAGCACCACGTCTAGGACCAAAAGGCTCCTTAACATCTTCTACCCCCAAGCCATAAGACTGCTGAACAGCTTATCAAATGGCTACCCAGACTATTTGCATTGACCCCCCCCCCCCCTCCCTTTTTTTAATGCTGCTGTTACTCTGCTGTTACCGTTTATTATCTATACATAGTCACTTTACCCCTACCTACATGTACATATTACCTCAATGACCTCGACTAACTTGTACCCCCACACATTGACTCAATACCAGTACCCCCTGTATATAGCCTGCTTATTGTTATTTTATTGTTGCTCTTTCATTTTTTTCTTTAGTTTATTTTTCTTAAAAGTGAATTTTTGTTTAAGGGCTGGTAAGATTTTGGTGCATATAACAAATACAATGTGATTTGATGTGTGACTAATCTTTCCTCTCCTCCCTTCCTGACCCCCCCCCCCCCCTCTCCTCACCCCCCTCCCCTCCTCCTCTCCTGACCCACACCCCCCTTCTCCTCTCCTGACACCCCTTCTCCTCTCCTGACCCCCCCTTCTCCTCTCCTGACCCCCCTTCTCCTCTCCTGACCCCCCTTCTCCTCTCCTGACCCCACCCCCTCTCCTTACCTCACTCCCCTCCTCCTCTCCTCTCCTGACCCCACCCCCCTCTCCTCACCCCCCTCCCCTCCTCCTCTCCTGACCCCACCCCCCTCTCCTCACCCCCCTCCCCTCCTCCTCTCCTGACCCCACCCCCCTCTCCTCACCCCACTCCCCTCCTCCTCTCCTTTCCTCTCCTGACCCCACCCCCCTCTCCTCACCCCCCTCCCCTCCTCCTCTCCTGACCCCACCCCCCTCTCCTCACCCCACTCCCCTCCTCCTCTCCTTTCCTCTCCTGACCCCACCTCACCCCCCCTCCCCTCCTCCTCTCCTGACCCCACCCCCCTCTCCTCACAACCCTCCCGTCCCTCCACCAGACACCATGATGAAGCATTTTCAGTCCATGGACGCGTGCCGGAGCTTCTCAGAGTTCCGCCAGGAGGCCAGCATGCTCCACTCCCTACAGCACCCGTGCATCGTGCTGCTGGTGGGAATCAGTATTCACCCGCTCTGCTTCGCCCTGCAGCTGGCTCCCCTGGGCAGCCTCAACATTGTGCTGGAGGACAGACATAAAGGTATGAAGAAGTAGAAAGGGAGAGAGACAAATCAAATGTATTTATAAAGCCCTTCGTACATCAGCTGATATCTCAAAGTGCTGTACAGAAACCCAGCCTAAAACCCCAAACAGCAAGCAATGCAGGTGTAGAAGCACGGTGGCTAGGAAAAACTCCCTAGAAAGGCCAAAACCTAGGAAGAAACCTAGAGAGGAACCAGGCTATGTGGGGTGGCCAGTCCTCTTCTGGCTGTGCCGGGTGGAGATTATAACAGAACATGGCCAAGATGTTCAAATCTTCATAAATGACCAGCATGGTCGAATAATAATAAGGCAGAACAGTTGAAACTGGAGCAGCAGCACGGCCAGGTGGACTGGGGACAGCAAGGAGTCATCATGTCAGGTAGTCCTGGGGCATGGTCCTAGGGCTCAGGTCCTCCGAGAGAGAGAAAGAAAGAGAGAATTAGAGAGAGCATATGTGGGGTGGCCAGTCCTCTTCTGGCTGTGCCGGGTGGAGATTATAACAGAACATGGCCAAGATGTTCAAATGTTCATAAATGACCAGCATGGTCAAATAATAATAAGGCAGAACAGTTGAAACAAGAGCATGACAGACTGACACGCCAGACAGGGAGAGAGACAGACTGACACGCCAGACAGGCAGACAGGGAGAGAGAGAGATATCCCTAATGCTGAGAATCTTCTCTACACAAGTTATGAAAACATTTTAAACTTGCCCTTTTAACTCCACCCCCCCTCCCCATCAGGCTCCAGGTACATGCCCCTGGGTCACATGCTCACCTTCAAGGCAGCCTATCAGATTGCAGCAGGGCTGGCCTACCTGCACAGGAAGAACATCATCTTCTGTGACCTCAAGTCAGACAACATCCTGGTGTGGTCCCTAGAGGTAGGTGATTAGTATGAAGGGCAGAATTACAAATCGACCCCTAGCCACTATGTCTGGGCCATTCAATTCCAGTCCTGGAAAGCCTAAACACTTCAGTTTGTTGTGTTTTTACCTGGTAGTTAAATGCACTCCCCTGGTGTCCCAGGTCTGAATCAGTCCCTGATGAGAAGGAGAGGATGAAAACCAGAAGTGTTTTGGCCCACCCAGTAGTAACGATAGTGTTGTATAATCCTTCTTGGTCTCATCCTAGGTGTGTGACCCGGTGAATATCAAGCTGTCAGACTATGGCATCTCGCGCCAGTCCTTCCACGAGGGGGCACTGGGTGTGGAGGGCACGCCGGGCTACCAGGCCCCCGAGATACGCCCAGGCATCGTTTATGATGAGAAGGTAGATGATAAGAAGGTCTATGGTGGCAGGTAACCTAGTGGTTAAGAGCGTTGGGCCAGTGGGGCCTCCCGGGTGGTGCAGTCTAAGGTACTGCATCGCAGTGCTAGCTGTGCCACCAGAGACTCTGGGTTCGAGCTCAGGCTCTGTCGCAGCCGGCCGCGACCGGGAGGTCCATGGGGCGACACACAATTGGCCTAGCGTCGTCCGGGTTAGGGAGGGTTTGGCCGGTAGGGATATTCTTGTCTAGCGACTCCTGTGGCGGGCCAGGCGTGTTTCCTCCGACACATTGGTGTGGCTGGCTTCCGGGTTGGATGCGCGCTGTGTTAAGAAGCAGTGCAGCTTGGTTGGGTTGTGTTTCGGAGGACGCATGGCTTTCAACCTTCGTCTCTCCCGAGCCCGTACGGGAGTTGTAGCGATGAGACAAGACTGTAACTACTAACAATTGGATACCACGAAATTGCGGAGAAAAAGGGGGTACATTTTTTCCATTTTTTTAAAAGAGCCTTGGGCCAGTAACCGAAAGGTCGCTGGTTCGAATACCTGAGCTGACTAGGTGAATTATCTGTCAAGGTGCTCTTGAGCAAGGCACTTAACCCTAATTGCTCCTGAAAGTCGCTCTGGATAAGAGCGTCTGCTAAATAACTAGAATGTCAATGTGAAATGTAAGGTAGTTGTGCCTCCTACACCTGGGGTCAACTACATACATATATTGCAATAGAGACTACAATCTTCAAACTGTCTTTATTGGTTCTATAGGTTGTTGTTTTAGTATAACATACAACTGTATACCTATTTATGTCTGTGTGGTGCTATTTTTATATAGTTTATTTTACCTTTATTTAACTAGGCAAGTCAGTTAAGAACAAATTCTTATTTTCAATGACGGCCTAGGAACAGTGGGTTAACTGCCTTGTTCAGCTCAGGGATTTGATCTTGCAACCTTTCAGTTACTAGTCCAATGCTCTAACCACTAGGCTACCTGCCGTATGTGGTAACTGTGCTGACCAACATTTCCTTGGATTTAGGCTAGTGCTATTGACTGTATTAGGGTAATGTTACTGACTGTATCATTTAGGGTAATGTTACTGACTATATCATTTAGGGTAATGTTAATGACTGTATCATTTAGGGTAATGTTACTGACTGTATCATTTAGGGTAACGTTACTGACTGTATCATTTAGGGTAACGGTACTGACTGTATCATTTAAGGTAATATTACTGACTAACATTTAGGGTAATGTTAATGACTAACATTTAGGGTAATGTTACTGACTGCATCATGTAGGGTAATGTTAATGACTAACATTTAGGGTAATATTACTGATTGTATCATTTAGGGTAATGTTAATGACTAACATTTAGGGTAATATTACTGACTGTATCATTTGGGGTAATGTTAATGACTATCATTTAGGGTGATGTTAATGACTATCATTTAGGGTAATGTTAATGACTATCATTTAGGGTGATGTTAATGACTAACATTTAGGGTGATGTTAATGACTATGATTTAGGGTAATGTTAATGACTATCATTTAGGGTAATGTTAATGACTATCATTTGGGGTAATGTTAATGACTATCATTTAGGGTGATGTTAATGACTATCATTTAGGGTAATGTTAATGACTACCATTTAGGGTACTGTTAATGCCTAACGTTTAGGGTAATGTTCATGACTAACATTTAGGGTAATATTACTAACCGTATCATTTAGGGTAATGTTACTAACTGTATCATTTAGGGTAACGGTACTGACTGTATCATTTAGGGTAACGGTACTGACTGTATCATTTAGGGTAACGGTACTGACTGTATCATTTAGGGTAACGGTACTGACTGTATCATTTAGGGTAATATTACTAACTGTATCATTTAGGGTAACGGTACTGACTGTATCATTTAGGGTAATATTACTAACTGTATCATTTAGGGTAACGGTACTGACTATCATTTAGGGTAATGTTACTGACTATCATTTAGGGTAACGGTACTAACTGTATCATTTAGGGTAACGGTACTGACTGTATCATTTAGGGTAACGGTACTGACTGTATCATTTAGGGTAACGGTACTGACTGTATCATTTAGGGTAACGGTACTGACTGTATCATTTAGGGTAATATTACTAACTGTATAATTTAGGGTAACGGTACTGACTGTATCATTTAGGGTAATGTTACTGACTGTATCATTTAGGGTAACGGTACTGACTGTATCATTTAGGGTAACGGTACTGACTGTATCATTTAGGGTAACGGTACTGACTGTATCATTTAGGGTAACGGTACTGAATATCATTGTCATGGGGTGTGTAACTGGTGTCAGGGAAGTCAAACACAGGAGAGCAGAACTGGGTAAATAGCTGGAGCTGTTTAATGTACATAACTACCGACATACAAAAACACATGGGCACAAAACCCATAATGCACCAGTCACAAATAAGCACACATACTTACAATAAACAATTCCCGACAAGGACATGGGGGAAACAGAGGGAACATATACAACATGTAATTAGGGAATTGGAACCAGGTGAGTGCGACAACCAGACAAAACAAATGGAACATGAAAAATAGATCGATGATGTCTAGAAGACCGGCGATGTCGACCGCCGAACACTGCCCGAACAAGGAGAGGAACCCACTTCGGAAGAAGTCGTGACAATCATTTAGGTATTCCCAAACTGGGGTACGCGCAATGCCGTCGGGGGTACGCCAAATAAGCGAAATAACAACACAACTTTCAAATTCAGGTAGCCTAGTCAAATAATTAACATCCAATCACATTAACCGTTATTCTCTCGCAGGAATTCCACTAACGGTCCATATGTAGCCAAACGTAGCTGCTACTCATTTCCGTTTGCTCGAAAATGTATAAATAATTTGAGTAGTAAGACATGTATAAAAGCAACAGATACCATTAAAAAGCAGGGGCTAGAAGTGTCTTATATCGTGAGCTACTGAGTAGCAAGAACAGGCAAGCCCCATACTATTGTGGAGGACTTCATTCTTCCTGCTACCACAGATGTGGTTGGGACAATACTGGGGGAAAAGGCCCAAAAACTATACAGACAATGCCTTCATCAAACAACACTGTTTCACGACGCATCAGTGACATGGCAGCAGATCTTTTGAAACAATTACTGCTTTGCATACAAGCCAGTGAATTCTGTAGAAAAGATGGATGACTCAACAGACGTGGCGGGCCTGGCAGAGCTCCTGGTATATGTCCGTTACTTTTATGGGAGGTCAATTAAGGAAGACATCCTCTTCTGCAAACCACTAGAAACCAGGACAACAGGGGATGATATTTTTAAAGTACTGGACAGCTTTGTGACATCAAATGGACTCTGGTGGTCAAGATGTGTTGGAATCTGTACTGATGGCGCAAAAGCCATGACAGGGAGACATAGTGGAGTGGTAACGCGTGTGCAAGCAGTTGCTCCCGACGCCACTTGATTACACTGCAGCATCCACCGAGAGGCTCTTTCTGCCAAGGGAATGCCTGACAGCTTGAAATACATTTTGGACACTACAGTGAAAATGGTTAACTTTTTAAAGCAAGGCCCCTGAACTCTCGTGTATTTTCTGCATTATGCAATGATATAGGCAGCGACCATGTAACGCTTTTACAACATACAGAAGTGTGCTGGTTATCAAGGGGCAATGTATTGACACATTTTTTTAAATTGAGAGACTAGCTTAAAGTTTTCTCTACTGACCATAATTTTCACTTGTGTGACCGCTTGCATGATGACGAGTTTCTCACACTACTGGCCTATCTGGGTGATGTTTTTTCTCGCCTGAATGATCTGTATCTAGCATTACAGGGACTCTCCGCAACTATATTCAATGTGCGGGACAAAATTGATTAAGAGCTTGGAGCTCTTCTCTGTCTGCATTAACAAGGACAATACACAGGTCTTTCCATCATTGTATGATTTTTTTTGTGTGCAAATGTACTCAAGCTTACGGACAATGTCAAGTGTGATATAGCGAAGCACCTGAGTGAGTTGGGTGAGCAATTACGCAGGTACTTTCCTGAAACAGATGACACAAACAACTGGATTTGTTATCCCTTTCATGCTCTGACTCCAGTCCACTTACCAAGAGCCTCATCCAAATTGCAACAAGCGGTTCTGTGAAAATGTTATTTAATCTACTGGCAGATTTCTGGATTGGGCTGCGCTCAGAGTATTCTGCCTTGGCAAATCACACTGTTAAGACTCTGATGCCCTTTGCAACCACGTACCTATGTGAGAGTGGATTCTCGGCCCTCACTAGCCTGAAAACTAAATACAGGCACAGACTGTGTGTGGAAGATATTTAAGTCTGAGACTCTCCAATACAACCCAACATTGCAGAGTTATGTTCATCCTTTCAAGCACACCCTTTTCATTAACCTGTGGTGAGTTGTTCACAATTTTCTATGACTGTATCGTTTAGGGTAACTGTACTGGCTGTATCGTTTAGGGTAACTGTACTGACTGTATCGTTTAGGGTAACGGTACTGACTGTATCGTTTAGGGTAACGGTACTGACTGTATCGTTTAGGGTAACTGTACTGACTGTATCGTTTAGGGTAACTGTACTGACTATCGTTTAGGGTAACTGTACTGACTGTATCGTTTAGGGTAACTGTACTGACTATCGTTTAGGGTAACTGTACTGACTGTATCGTTTAGGGTAACTGTACTGACTGTATCGTTTAGGGTAACTGTACTGACTATCGTTTAGGGTAACTGTACTGACTATCGTTTAGGGTAACTGTACTGACTATCGTTTAGGGTAACGGTACTGACTGTATCGTTTAGGGTAACTGTACTGACTGTATCGTTTAGGGTAACGGTACTGACTGTATCGTTTAGGGTAACGGTACTGACTGTATCGTTTAGGGTAACTGTACTGACTGTATCGTTTAGGGTAACTGTACTGACTATCGTTTAGGGTAACTGTACTGGCTGTATCGTTTAGGGTAACTGTACTGACTGTATCGTTTAGGGTAACGGTACTGACTGTATCGTTTAGGGTAACGGTACTGACTGTATCGTTTAGGGTAACTGTACTGACTGTATCGTTTAGGGTAACTGTACTGACTATCGTTTAGGGTAACTGTACTGACTGTATCGTTTAGGGTAACTGTACTGACTGTATCGTTTAGGGTAACGGTACTGACTGTATCGTTTAGGGTAACGGTACTGACTGTATCGTTTAGGGTAACTGTACTGACTGTATCGTTTAGGGTAACTGTACTGACTATCGTTTAGGGTAACTGTACTGACTGTATCGTTTAGGGTAACTGTATTGACTGTATCCTTTAGGGTAACGGTACTGACTGTATCATTTGCTGTAACATAACTGACTTATATTGACATTATTTATTTAATTCCATGCAGTATCTATATACACTGAGTGTACAAAACATTCAGAACATCTTCCTAATATTGAGTTGCACCTCCCCATCAGTTTTTTGCTCTCAGAACATCCTCAATTTGTCAGGGCATGGACTCTACAAGGTGTCGACGCGTTCCACAGGGATGCTGGTCCATGTTGACTTCAAGTTTTCTGGATGTCTTTTGGTGGTTGACCATTCTTGATGAACACGGGAAACTGTTGAACGTGAAAAACCCAGCAGCATTGCAGTTCTGTTACAAACCAGTTTCCCTGGCACCTACTACCATACCCTGTTCAAAGACACTTAAATATTTTGTCTTGCCCATTCACCCTCTGAATAACACACATACACAATCCATGCCTCAATTGTCTAAAGGCTTAAAAATCCTTATTTAACCTGTCTCCTCCCCTTCGTCTACACTGATTGAAGTGGATTTAACAAGTGACATCACTAAGGGATCATAGTATTCACCTAGATTCACCTGGTCAGTCTATGTCATGGAAGGAGCAGGTGTTCCTAATGTTTAGTCCACTCAGTGTACACCTATATAATTAGTAGGTCCCTACGTTACACCATATACAGTGCCTTGCGAAAGTATTCGGCCCCCTTGAACTTTGCAACCTTTTGCCACATTTCAGGCTTCAAACATAAAGATATAAAACTGTATTTTTTTGTGAAGAATCAACAAAGGGTGGGACACAATCATGAAGTGGAACGACATTTATTGGATATTACAAACTTTTTTAACAAATCAAAAACGGAAAAATTGGGCGTGCAAAATTATTCAGCCCCCTTAAGTTAATACTTTGTAGCGCCACCTTTTGCTGCGATTACAGCTGTAAGTCGCTTGGGGTATGTCTATCAGTTTTGCACATTGAGAGACTGAATTTTTTCCCCATTCCTCCTTGCAAAACAACTCGAGCTCAGTGAGGTTGGATGGAGAGCATTTGTGAACAGCAGTTTTCAGTTCTTTCCACAGATTCTCGATTGGATTCAGGTCTGGACTTTGACTTGGCCATTCTAACACCTGGATATGTTTATGTTTGAACCATTCCATTGTAGATTTTGCTTTATGTTTTGGATTATTGTCTTGTTGGAAGACAAATCTCCGTCCCAGTCTCAGGTCTTTTGCAGACTCCATCAGGTTTTCTTCCAGAATGGTCCTGTATTTGGCTCCATCCATCTTCCCATCAATTTTAACCATCTTCCCTGTCCCTGCTGAAGAAAAGCAGGCCCAAACCATGATGCTGCCACCACCATGTTTGACAGTGGGTATGGTGTGTTCAGGGTGATGAGCTGTGTTGCTTTTACGCCAAACATAACGTTTTGCATTGTTGCCAAAAAGTTCAATTTTGGTTTCATCTGACCAGAGCACCTTCTTCCACATGTTTGGTGTGTCTCCCAGGTGGCTTGTGGCAAACTTTAAACAACACTTTTTATGGATATCTTTAAGAAATGGCTTTCTTCTTGCCACTCTTCCATAAAGGCCAGATTTGTGCAATATACGACTGATTGTTGTCCTATGGACAGAGTCTCCCACCTCAGCTGTAGATCTCTGCAGTTCATCCAGAGTGATCATGGGCCTCTTGGCTGCATCTTTGATCAGTCTTCTCCTTGTATGAGCTGAAAGTTTAGAGGGACGGCCAGGCCTTGGTAGAATTGCAGTGGTCTGATACTCCTTCCATTTCAATATTATCGCTTGCACAGTGCTCCTTGGGATGTTTAAAGCTTGGGAAATCTTTTTGAATCCAAATCCGGCTTTAAACTTCTTCACAACAGTATCCGGACCTGCCTGGTGTGTTCCTTGTTCTTCATGATGCTCTCTGCGCTTTTAACGGACCTCTGAGACTATCACAGTGCAGGTGCATTTATACGGAGACTTGATTACACACAGGTGGATTGTATTTATCATCATTAGTCATTTAGGTCAACATTGGATCATTCAGAGATCCTCACTGAACTTCTGGAGAGAGTTTGCTGCACTGAAAGTAAAGGGGCTGAAAAATTTTGCACGCCCAATTTTTCAGTTTTTTATTGTTAAAAAAGTTTGAAATATCCAATAAATGTCGTTCCACTTCATGATTGTGTCCCACTTGTTGTTGATTCTTCACAAAAAAATACAGTTTTATATCTTTATGTTTGAAGCCTGAAATGTGGCAAAAGGTCGCAAAGTTCAAGGGGGCCGAATACTTTCGCAAGGCACTGTACATATCCTGTTTTATGAGGGTATGTGGTCCTCAGAGAAAATGAGTTTTTATGGATTTATGGGAAGATGGCTGTGTTATTATGACAGGTCACTTCCTCTTTTGGGCATGTCACTTTAGTGTCTGATTAGTAACGTGTGTCTGATTAGTAACGTGTGTCTGATTAGTAACGTGTGTCTGATTAGTAACGTAACGTGTGTCTGATTAGTAACGTGTGTCTGATTAGTAACGTGTGTCTGATTAGGAACGTAACGTGTGTCTGATTAGGAACGTGTGTCTGATTAGGAACGTGTGTCTGATTAGGAACGTGTGTCTGATTAGTAACGTGTGTCTGATTAGTAACGTGTGTCTGATTAGTAACGTAACGTGTGTCTGATTAGGAACGTGTGTCTGATTAGTAACGTAACGTGTGTCTGATTAGTAACGTAACGTGTGTCTGATTAGTAACATGTCTGATTTAGTAACGTGTGTCTGATTAGTAACGTGTGTCTGATTTAGTAACGTGTGTCTAATTAGTAACGTGTGTCTGATTAGTAACGTGTGTCTGATTAGTAACGTGTGTCTGACTAGTAACGTGTGTCTGACTAGTAACGTGTGTCTGATTAGTAACGTGTGTCTGACTAGTAACGTGTGTCTGACTAGTAACGTGTGTCTGACTAGTAACGTGTGTCTGATTAGTAACGTGTGTCTGACTAGTAACGTGTGTCTGATTAGTAACGTGTGTCTGATTAGTAACGTGTGTCTGATTAGTAACGTGTGTCTGATTAGTAACGTGTGTCTGATTTAGGAACGTGTGTCTGATTTAGGAACGTGTGTCTGATTAGGAACGTGTGTCTGATTAGGAACGTGTGTCTGATTAGGAACGTGTGTCTGATTTAGTAACGTGTGTCTGATTTAGTAACGTGTGTCTGATTAGTAACGTGTGTCTGATTAGTAACGTGTGTCTGACTAGTAACGTGTGTCTGACTAGTAACGTGTGTCTGACTAGTAACGTGTGTCTGACTAGTAACGTGTGTCTGACTAGTAACGTGTGTCTGACTAGTAACGTGTGTCTGATTAGGAACGTGTGTCTGATTAGGAACGTGTGTCTGATTTAGTAACGTGTGTCTGATTAGTAACGTGTGTCTGACTAGGAACGTGTGTCTGATTAGGAACGTGTGTCTGATTAGGAACGTGCGTCTGATTTAGTAACGTGCGTCCGATTTAGTAACGTGTGTCTGATTTAGTAACGTGTGTCTGATTTAGTAACGTGTGTCTGATTAGTAACGTGTGTCTGACTAGTAACGTGTGTCTGACTAGTAACGTGTCTTATTAGTAACGTGTGTCTGACTAGTAACGTGTGTCTGATTAGTAACGTGTGTCTGATTTAGTAAAGTGTGTCTGATTAGTAACGTCTGTCTGATTTAGTAACGTGTGTCTGATTAGTAACGTGTGTCTGATTTAGTAACGTGTGTCTGATTTAGTAACGTGTGTCTGATTAGTAACGTGTGTCTGATTTAGTAACGTGTGTCTGATTTAGTAACGTGTGTCTGATTTAGTAACGTGTCTGATTAGTAACGTGTGTCTGATTAGTAACGTGTGTCTGATTAGTAACGCGTGTCTGATTAGTAACGTGTGTCTGATTAGTAACGTGTGTCTGATTAGTAACGCGTGTCTGATTAGGAACATGTGTCTGATTAGTAACGTGTGTCTGATTAGTAACGTGTCTGATTTAGTAACGTATCTCACTAATAACGTGTGTCTGATTTAGTAACGTGTCTGATTAGTAACGTGTGTCTGATTAGTAACGTGTCTGATTTAGTAACGTGTCTGATTAGTTACGTGTGTCTGATTAGTAACGTGTGTCTGATTAGTAACGTGTGTCTGATTAGTAACGTGTGTCTGACTAGTAACGTGTGTCTGATTAGTAACGTGTGTCTGATTAGTAACGTGTGTCTGACTAGTAACGTGTGTCTGATTAGTAACGTGTGTCTGATTTAGTAACGTGTGTCTGACTAGTAACGTGTGTCTGACTAGTAACGTGTGTCTGACTAGTAACGTGTGTCTGACTAGGAACGTGTGTCTGATTAGTAACGTGTGTCTGATTAGTAACGTGTGTCTGATTAGTAACGTGTGTCTGACTAGTAACGTGTGTCTGATTAGTAACGTGTGTCTGATTAGTAACGTGTGTCTGATTTAGTAACGTGTGTCTGACTAGTAACGTGTGTCTGACTAGTAACGTGTGTCTGATTAGTAACGTGTGTCTGACTAGTAACGTGTGTCTGATTAGTAACGTGTGTCTGATTAGTAACGTGTGTCTGATTAGTAACGTGTGTCTGACTAGTAACGTGTGTCTGATTATTAACGTGTGTCTGATTAGTAACGTGTGTCTGACTAGGAACGTGTGTCTGACTAGGAACGTGTGTCTGACTAGGAACGTGTGTCTGATTAGGAACGTGTGTCTGATTAGGAACGTGTGTCTGACTGGTAATGTGTGTCTGACTAGTAACGTGTGTCTGATTTAGTAACGTGTGTCTGACTAGTAACGTGTGTCTGACTAGTAACGTGTCTGACTAGTAACGTGTGTCTGATTAGTAACGTGTGTCTGATTAGTAACGTGTGTCTGATTAGTAACGTGTCTGACTAGTAACGTGTGTCTGATTAGTAACGTGTGTCTGACTAGTAACGTGTCTGACTAGTAACGTGTCTGACTAGTAACGTGTGTCTGACTAGTAACGTGTGTCTGACTAGTAACGCGTGTCTGACTAGTAACGCGTGTCTGACTAGTAACGTGTGTCTGACTAGTAACGTGTCTGACTAGTAACGTGTGTCTGATTAGTAACGTGTGTCTGATTAGTAACGTGTGTCTGACTAGTAACGTGTCTGACTAGTAACGTGTGTCTGATTAGTAACGTGTGTCTGATTAGTAACGTGTGTCTGACTAGTAACGTGTGGCTGACTAGTAACGTGTGTCTGATTAGTAACGTGTGTCTGACTAGTAACGTGTCTGATTAGTAACGTGTGTCTGATTAGTAACGTGTGTCTGATTAGTAACGTGTGTCTGATTTAGTAACGTGTGTCTGATTTAGTAACGTGTGTCTGATTTAGTAACGTGTGTCTGATTAGTAACGTGTGTCTGATTAGCAACGTGTGTCTGATTAGTAACGTGTGTCTGATTAGTAACGTGTGTCTGATTTAGTAACGTGTGTCTGATTAGTAACCTATGTCTGATTAGTAACGTGTGTCTGATTTAGTAACGTGTGTCTGATTTAGTAACGTGTGTCTGATTAGTAACGTGTGTCTGATTTAGTAACGTGTGTCTGATTTAGTAACGTGTGTCTGATTTAGTAACGTGTGTGCTGCTGTAAGTGAAATGTAAGGAGATGTGTGTGCGTGTGTTTTACTGTGCAGGATGTCTGGGTACTATATTTTTAAACTATGTGTCCGTAGAGCATGTAGGCATCCATTCCCTAATGCCTGTATGACTGTACTGGATGAACAGTCATGTCCCATAGCCTACCCGTCTGAGGTGAAGTGTTCCCGTAAATGCCAGGTTTCTTGTGGAATATATTCTATAGTGTCCTGGAATTTACTCAACTTGCCCTCTGTGTTGGTTAAGTGAAATGGGCAATTAGCTCCTGCTTTTTCTGCTCATTAGCCAATCATCTCTCGTCCTGATATTAATTATCCAATTAACTCTCCCTCTGTGGTTCCTCACCAGGCAATCGACTCCCACTCTGATATGTATTAGTCAACCATGAATTAGCCAACTACGGTATGAAGCCAACCAACCAACTCTGTCTCTGTGTATTTTAATCCTATGGGCTTTTATGTCCTCATTTTAATGAGCCTTTCCAACATGGCTGTCTACCATCTCTGGGCTCCACTCTCTCTAGGGGGTCTAGGCTGGCTTAGCAGGGCTTTTAAGTGGTTTGACACACACACACACACACATACACACACACACTGGTTTGACTGTTTTTCTAGGGGGTTAAATCTCCTTTAACCCTCCAACTCAATTGAGCATCCTCTCAAAGGGAAGTGAGAGGTGTCTTTAAACCATCACGTCAATACTCTGACTCTGTTCTGCTGTTAAACCCTCACGTCTATACTCTGACCCTGTTCTGCTGTTCTCAGCCAATCATGTCCCTCCTGCCATACTTTAATCCTTTTTGGATTCCTCTTTGATTTAACTTCAAATGAGGTTTCAGGATGTAGTTATTGTAATGCTGCAAGAAGAGATGGAGAGGAAGGAGAGATTGACCATAATGGAAAGACTGAGAGATGGAGAAAGAGAGTGACTAAAATGGAAAGACTGAGAGATGGAGAAAGAGCGAGAGAGAGAGATGGAGAAAGAGCGAGAGAGAGAGATGGCGAGAGTAAAATGGGACGACAGAGAGATGGAATACCAGACATTCTGTGTACTTAACTAATCTATAAACAGGGTATACATAAATAGTGTGTAATATAATAGTATAATATTTAACAACCCATATTTTATTTGGCGACATTGGATTTCCCCTTTCATACCAATGATAGAGATTGATGACAGACGAGGCCTTATAAAAATGTACCATAGAGAATATACCACGGCCTTACCTGTAGCCTCTCTGACCCCGAGGACCACGGCCTTACCTATAGCCTCTCTGACCCCGAGGACCACTGCCTTACCTGTAGCCTCTCTGACCCCGAGGACCACTGCCTTACCTGTAGCCTCTCTGACCCCGAGGACCACTGCCTTACCTGTAGCCTCTCTGACCCCGAGGACCACGGCCTTACCTGTAGCCTCTCTGACCCCGAGGACCACGGCCTTACCTGTAGCCTCTCTGACCCCGAGGACCACGGCCTAACCTGTAGCCTCTCTGACCCCGAGGACCACGGATGTTGAGGATTCTCAGAATAGTTGCCAAGTGATGTCGTTGTGGCGAGGAGCCAGGACTGCTCCCGTAACGCTAACAGAGCGTGGAAACTCACCACTCGGTGCATTTTGGCCCCATCTGTCTGCGCTGTGTTAAATAAACCCTGGGAAGAAAGCCACAGTGGGCTGTTCATCTCAAGCTCATGGCCATTCATAGAAAGGAATTCAACTTGGACTGTTTCTTGGACTGAAAATATGCTGTTTTGTGTTCCATCACCAAGCTGAATGGCCTTCATAGATAACATTAGAGTCTGACTATTACAATGGGATGACTGGTGTGTGTGTGTGTGTGTGTGTGTGTGTGTGTGCGTGCATTTCAATTCAATTGAAGAAGCTTTATTGGCATGGAAACGTACATTACCAAAGCAATTAAATCAATGTAGATATATATACACTGACTGTACAAACCATCCAGAACACCTTCCTAATATTGAGTTGCACCCCCTTTTGTGCTCAGACAGCCTCAATTCGTCGGAGGATGGACTACAAGGTGTGGAAAGCATTCCACAGAGATGCTGGCCCATTTTGACTCCAATGCTTCCCACAGTTGTGTCACATTGGTTGGATGTCTTTTGGATAATGGACCATTTTTTATTTGACCTTTATTTAACCAGGTAGGCTAGTTGAAAACACCTTTATTTAACCAGGTAGGCTAGTTGAGAACACCTTTTTTTAACCAGGTAGGCTAGTTGAGAACACCTTTATTTAACCAGGTAGGCTAGTTGAGAACAAGTTCTCATTTACAACTGTGACCTGGCTAAGATAAAGCATAGCAGTGCGACACAAACAACAACACAAGAGTTACACATGAAATAAACAAACATACAGTCAATAACACAATAGAAAAGTCTATATACAGTGTGTGCAAATGAGGTGAGGTAAGGCAATAAATTGATTCTTGATACACCAAGGAAACTGTTGTGTGAAAAACCCAGCAGTGTTGCAGTTCTTGACACAAACCGGTGCGACCAGGCACCTACTACCACCCTGTCCAAAGGCACTTAGATGTTTAGTCTTGCCCATTCACCCTCTGAATGGCACACTTACACAAAGAGCAGGTATTCTTAATGTTATGTACACTGTGGATAACATATTAAATCAATCTCTCTCTCTCACTCTCTCTCTCTCTCTCACTCTCTCACTCTCTCACTCTCTCACTCTCTCTCTCTCACACACTCACTCAGGTGGATATGTTCTCGTATGGGATGGTTGTGTATGAGTTGCTGTCAGGTTGTAGGCCTGCGTTGGGCCAGCACCAGCTCCAGATAGCTAAGAAGCTGTCTAAAGGGATCCGTCCCACCCTGGGAAACCCAGAGGAAGTCCAGTTCCACTGTCTGCATGGCCTGATGATCGAGTGCTGGGACACTAAGCCTGAGAAGGTGAGGGGCTATGGGCTGGGACACTAAGCCTGAGAAGGTGAGGGTCTGTGGGCTGGGACACTAAGCCTGAGAAGGTGAGGGGCTGTGGGCTGGGACACTAAGCCTGAGAAGGTGAGGGTCTGTGGGCTGGGACACTAAGCCTGAGAAGGTGAGGGTCTGTGGGCTGGGACACTAAGCCTGAGAAGGTGAGGGGCTGTGGGCTGGGACACTAAGCCTGAGAAGGTGAGGGTCTGTGGGCTGGGACACTAAGCCTGAGAAGGTGAGGGTCTGTGGGCTGGGACACTAAGCCTGAGAAGGTGAGGGGCTGTGGGCTGGGACACTAAGCCTGAGAAGGTGAGGGGCTGTGGGCTGGGACACTAAGCCTGAGAAGGTGAGGGGCTGTGGGCTGGGACACTAAGCCTGAGAAGGTGAGGGGCTGTGGGCTGGGACACTAAGCCTGAGAAGGTGAGGGTCTGTGGGCTGGGACACTAAGCCTGAGAAGGTGAGGGTCTGTGGGCTGGGACACTAAGCCTGAGAAGGTGAGGGGCTGTGGGCTGGGACACTAATACACTATTCACACTAGTGAGCCAAGCTGTGCTGGCTTGAATATGCTCGTCGAACATCTCATTCTAAAATCATGGGCCTTAATATAGAGTTGGTCCCCCCCTTTGCTGCTATAACAGCCTCCACTCTTCTGGGAAGGCTTTACTATGGAGTTGGTCCCCCCCTTTGCTGCTATAACAGCCTCCACTCTTCTGGGAAGGCTTTACTATGGAGTTGGTCCCCCCTTTGCTGCTATAACAGCCTCCACTCTTCTGGGAAGGCTTTACTATGGAGTTGGTCCCCCCTTTGCTGCTATAACAGCCTCCACTCTTCTGGGAAGGCTTTACTATGGAGTTGGTCCCCCCTTTGCTGCTATAACAGCCTCCACTCTTCTGGGAAGGCCTTAATATAGAGTTGGTCCCCCCCTTTGCTGCTATAACAGCCTCCACTCTTCTGGGAAGGCTTTACTATGGAGTTGGTCCCCCCCTTTGCTGCTATAACAGCCTCCACTCTTCTGGGAAGGCTTTACTATGGAGTTGGTCCCCCCCTTTGCTGCTATAACAGCCTCCACTCTTCTGGGAAGGCTTTACTATGGAGTTGGTCCCCCCCTTTGCTGCTATAACAGCCTCCACTCTTCTGGGAAGGCTTTACTATGGAGTTGGTCCCCCCTTTGCTGCTATAACAGCCTCCACTCTTCTGGGAAGGCTTTACTATGGAGTTGGTCCCCCCCTTTGCTGCTATAACAGCCTCCACTCTTCTGGGAAGGCTTTACTATGGAGTTGGTCCCCCCTTTGCTGCTATAACAGCCTCCACTCTTCTGGGAAGGCTTTACTATGGAGTTGGTCCCCCCCTTTGCTGCTATAACAGCCTCCACTCTTCTGGGAAGGCTTTACTATGGAGTTGGTCCCCCCCTTTGCTGCTATAACAGCCTCCACTCTTCTGGGAAGGCTTTACTATGGAGTTGGTCCCCCCTTTGCTGCTATAACAGCCTCCACTCTTCTGGGAAGGCTTTACTATGGAGTTGGTCCCCCCCTTTGCTGCTATAACAGCCTCCACTCTTCTGGGAAGGCTTTACTATGGAGTTGGTCCCCCCTTTGCTGCTATAACAGCCTCCACTCTTCTGGGAAGGCTTTACTATGGAGTTGGTCCCCCCCTTTGCTGCTATAACAGCCTCCACTCTTCTGGGAAGGCTTTACTATGGAGTTGGTCCCCCCTTTGCTGCTATAACAGCCTCCACTCTTCTGGGAAGGCTTTACTATGGAGTTGGTCCCCCCCTTTGCTGCTATAACAGCCTCCACTCTTCTGGGAAGGCTTTACTATGGAGTTGGTCCCCCCCTTTGCTGCTATAACAGCCTCCACTCTTCTGGGAAGGCTTTACTATGGAGTTGGTCCCCCCCTTTGCTGCTATAACAGCCTCCACTCTTCTGGGAAGGCTTTACTATGGAGTTGGTTCCCCCCCTTTGCTGCTATAACAGCCTCCACTCTTCTGGGAAGGCTTTACTATGGAGTTGGTCCCCCCTTTGCTGCTATAACAGCCTCCACTCTTCTGGGAAGGCTTTACTATGGAGTTGGTCCCCCCCTTTGCTGCTATAACAGCCTCCACTCTTCTGGGAAGGCTTTACTATGGAGTTGGTCCCCCCTTTGCTGCTATAACAGCCTCCACTCTTCTGGGAAGGCTTTACTATGGAGTTGGTCCCCCCTTTGCTGCTATAACAGCCTCCACTCTTCTGGGAAGGCTTTACTATGGAGTTGGTTCCCCCCCTTTGCTGCTATAACAGCCTCCACTCTTCTGGGAAGGCTTTACTATGGAGTTGGTCCCCCCTTTGCTGCTATAACAGCCTCCACTCTTCTGGGAAGGCTTTACTATGGAGTTGGTCCCCCCTTTGCTGCTATAACAGCCTCCACTCTTCTGGGAAGGCTTTACTATGGAGTTGGTCCCCCCTTTGCTGCTATAACAGCCTCCACTCTTCTGGGAAGGCTTTACTATGGAGTTGGTCCCCCCCTTTGCTGCTATAACAGCCTCCACTCTTCTGGGAAGGCTTTACTATGGAGTTGGTCCCCCCCTTTGCTGCTATAACAGCCTCCACTCTTCTGGGAAGGCTTTACTATGGAGTTGGTCCCCCCCTTTGCTGCTATAACAGCCTCCACTCTTCTGGGAAGGCTTTACTATGGAGTTGGTCCCCCCTTTGCTGCTATAACAGCCTCCACTCTTCTGGGAAGGCTTTACTATGGAGTTGGTCCCCCCCTTTGCTGCTATAACAGCCTCCACTCTTCTGGGAAGGCTTTACTATGGAGTTGGTCCCCCCTTTGCTGCTATAACAGCCTCCACTCTTCTGGGAAGGCTTTACTATGGAGTTGGTCCCCCCCTTTGCTGCTATAACAGCCTCCACTCTTCTGGGAAGGCTTTACTATGGAGTTGGTCCCCCCTTTGCTGCTATAACAGCCTCCACTCTTCTGGGAAGGCTTTACTATGGAGTTGGTCCCCCCCTTTGCTGCTATAACAGCCTCCACTCTTCTGGGAAGGCTTTACTATGGAGTTGGTCCCCCCTTTGCTGCTATAACAGCCTCCACTCTTCTGGGAAGGCTTTACTATGGAGTTGGTCCCCCCCTTTGCTGCTATAACAGCCTCCACTCTTCTGGGAAGGCTTTACTATGGAGTTGGTCCCCCCCTTTGCTGCTATAACAGCCTCCACTCTTCTGGGAAGGCTTTACTATGGAGTTGGTCCCCCCCTTTGCTGCTATAACAGCCTCCACTCTTCTGGGAAGGCTTTACTATGGAGTTGGTTCCCCCCCTTTGCTGCTATAACAGCCTCCACTCTTCTGGGAAGGCTTTACTATGGAGTTGGTCCCCCCTTTGCTGCTATAACAGCCTCCACTCTTCTGGGAAGGCTTTACTATGGAGTTGGTCCCCCCCTTTGCTGCTATAACAGCCTCCACTCTTCTGGGAAGGCTTTACTATGGAGTTGGTCCCCCCTTTGCTGCTATAACAGCCTCCACTCTTCTGGGAAGGCTTTACTATGGAGTTGGTCCCCCCTTTGCTGCTATAACAGCCTCCACTCTTCTGGGAAGGCTTTACTATGGAGTTGGTTCCCCCCCTTTGCTGCTATAACAGCCTCCACTCTTCTGGGAAGGCTTTACTATGGAGTTGGTCCCCCCTTTGCTGCTATAACAGCCTCCACTCTTCTGGGAAGGCTTTACTATGGAGTTGGTCCCCCCTTTGCTGCTATAACAGCCTCCACTCTTCTGGGAAGGCTTTACTATGGAGTTGGTCCCCCCTTTGCTGCTATAACAGCCTCCACTCTTCTGGGAAGGCTTTACTATGGAGTTGGTCCCCCCCTTTGCTGCTATAACAGCCTCCACTCTTCTGGGAAGGCTTTACTATGGAGTTGGTCCCCCCCTTTGCTGCTATAACAGCCTCCACTCTTCTGGGAAGGCTTTACTATGGAGTTGGTCCCCCCCTTTGCTGCTATAACAGCCTCCACTCTTCTGGGAAGGCTTTACTATGGAGTTGGTCCCCCCCTTTGCTGCTATAACAGCCTCCACTCTTCTGGGAAGGCTTTACTATGGAGTTGGTCCCCCCTTTGCTGCTATAACAGCCTCCACTCTTCTGGGAAGGCTTTACTATGGAGTTGGTCCCCCCCTTTGCTGCTATAACAGCCTCCACTCTTCTGGGAAGGCTTTACTATGGAGTTGGTCCCCCCTTTGCTGCTATAACAGCCTCCACTCTTCTGGGAAGGCTTTACTATGGAGTTGGTTCCCCCCCTTTGCTGCTATAACAGCCTCCACTCTTCTGGGAAGGCTTTACTATGGAGTTGGTCCCCCCTTTGCTGCTATAACAGCCTCCACTCTTCTGGGAAGGCTTTACTATGGAGTTGGTCCCCCCTTTGCTGCTATAACAGCCTCCACTCTTCTGGGAAGGCTTTACTATGGAGTTGGTCCCCCCTTTGCTGCTATAACAGCCTCCACTCTTCTGGGAAGGCTTTACTATGGAGTTGGTCCCCCCCTTTGCTGCTATAACAGCCTCCACTCTTCTGGGAAGGCTTTACTATGGAGTTGGTCCCCCCCTTTGCTGCTATAACAGCCTCCACTCTTCTGGGAAGGCTTTACTATGGAGTTGGTCCCCCCCTTTGCTGCTATAACAGCCTCCACTCTTCTGGGAAGGCTTTACTATGGAGTTGGTCCCCCCCTTTGCTGCTATAACAGCCTCCACTCTTCTGGGAAGGCTTTACTATGGAGTTGGTCCCCCCTTTGCTGCTATAACAGCCTCCACTCTTCTGGGAAGGCTTTACTATGGAGTTGGTCCCCCCTTTGCTGCTATAACAGCCTCCACTCTTCTGGGAAGGCTTTACTATGGAGTTGGTCCCCCCTTTGCTGCTATAACAGCCTCCACTCTTCTGGGAAGGCTTTACTATGGAGTTGGTCCCCCCCTTTGCTGCTATAACAGCCTCCACTCTTCTGGGAAGGCTTTACTATGGAGTTGGTCCCCCCTTTGCTGCTATAACAGCCTCCACTCTTCTGGGAAGGCTTTACTATGGAGTTGGTCCCCCCTTTGCTGCTATAACAGCCTCCACTCTTCTGGGAAGGCTTTACTATGGAGTTGGTCCCCCCTTTGCTGCTATAACAGCCTCCACTCTTCTGGGAAGGCTTTACTATGGAGTTGGTCCCCCCCTTTGCTGCTATAACAGCCTCCACTCTTCTGGGAAGGCTTTACTATGGAGTTGGTCCCCCCTTTGCTGCTATAACAGCCTCCACTCTTCTGGGAAGGCTTTACTATGGAGTTGGTCCCCCCTTTGCTGCTATAACAGCCTCCACTCTTCTGGGAAGGCTTTACTATGGAGTTGGTCCCCCCTTTGCTGCTATAACAGCCTCCACTCTTCTGGGAAGGCTTTACTATGGAGTTGGTCCCCCCTTTGCTGCTATAACAGCCTCCACTCTTCTGGGAAGGCTTTACTATGGAGTTGGTCCCCCCTTTGCTGCTATAACAGCCTCCACTCTTCTGGGAAGGCTTTCCTATGGAGTTGGTCCCCCCTTTGCTGCGATAACAGCCTCCACTCTTCTGGGAAGGCTTTCCTATGGAGTTGGTCCCCCCTTTGCTGCGATAACAGCCTCCACTCTTCTGGGAAGGCTTTACTATGGAGTTGGTCCCCCCTTTGCTGCGATAACAGCCTCCACTCTTCTGGGAAGGCTTTCCACTAGATGTTGGAACATTGCTGTGGGGATTTGCTTCCATTCAGCTATAAGAGCATTAGTGAGGTCGGGCACTGATGTTGGGTGATTAGGCCTGACTTGAAGTCGGCATTCCAATTCATCCAAAGGTGTTCGATGGGGTTGTGGTCAGGGCTCTGTGCAGGCCAGTCAAGTTCTTCCACACCGATCTCGAAAACCACTTTGTGCACAGGGGCATTGTCATGCTGTTGCCACAAAGTTGGAAACACAGAATCATCTAGAATGTCATTGTATGCTGTAGCGTTAAGATTTCCTTTCACTGGAACTAAGGGGCCTAGCCCGAACCATGAAAAACAGCCCCAGACATTATTTCTCCTCCACCAAACTTTACAGTTGGCACTATGCATTCGGGCAGGTAGCGTTCTCCTGGCATCCGCCAAACCCATATTCGTCCGTCAGATTGTCAGATGGTGACTCGTGATTCATCACTCCGAAGAATGCGTTTCCACTGCTCCAGAGTCCAATGGAGGCGAGCTTTACACCACTCCAGCCGACGCGTGGCATGGTGATCTTAGACTTGTGTGCGGCTGCTCGACCATGGAAACCCATTTCATGAACCTCCTAAAGAACAGCTCTTGCGCTGATGTTGCTTCCAGAGGCAGTTTGGAACTCTGTAGTGAGTGTTGCAACTGAGGACAGACTATTTTTACGCGCTACACGCTTTAGCACTCTGCGGTCCTGTTCTGTGAGGTTGCGTGGCCTACCACTTCACAGCTGAGCCGTTGTTGCTCCTAGACGTTTCCATTTCACAATAACAGCACTTACAGTTGCCCGGGGCTGCTCTAGCAAGGCAGAAATGGACTTGTTGGAAAGGTGGTATCCTTTGACGGTGCCACATTGAAAGTCACTGAGCTCTTCAGTAAGGCCATTCTACTGCCAATGTTTTCCTATGGAGATTGCATGGCTGTGTACTGGATTTTGTACATCTGTCAGTAATGGGGTTGGCTGAAATAGCCGCATCCACTAATTTGAAGGGGTGTCCACATAAATGTTTATATACAGTATCGTATATCTTTGGGGCGGCAGGGTAGCCTAGTGGTTAGAGCGTTGGACTAGTAACCAAAAGGTGGCAAGTTCAAATCCCCGAGCTGACAAGGTACAAATCTGTCGTTCTGCCCCTTAACCCACTGTTCCTAGGCCGTCATTGAAAATAAGAATTTGTTCTTAACTGACTTGCCTAGTTAAATAAAGGTCAAATAAATCTCTCTCTATTATGCATGGGAATACTGATTTACATTTTCACCAAATCAGCTTGGGGCTGATTTGGTGTTTTTACAGTCTTTTATGTCCATCATTCTTTTTGCTAAGATAAAATCACCAATCCACTGGCCACCAATTGGGAAACCCTGGATTACAGTATGACATAGTGACTGTGTGTCTCTCTCTTGATCCAGAGGCCCCTGGCCATGCAGTGTGTGAGGCAGATGCAGGAGCCCAGTTTCCCATGCCTGAAGTACCTGCTGACCTGTGACACACACTCCCAGCTCTTCCTGTCCCACTTGCAGGGACACAGCGCTGTGTTCTGGGACGGGGACAAGGACGACAGGTTGGTTTCTCTTTGTGTTGATTTCAGAGGTTTTCCTGGCCCAAAAAGTGTCAGTGTAGACTTCCTGAGGATCTGAGGGTGTATTTCAGCTGCTTATGCTTGGACTGTCTCATAAAGAGCAGTGGAGGCAGAACACACTCACTCACATACATACTGTGCACATACCTCTCTGAGAGTAACACACACACACACATACATACTGTGCACATACCTCTCTGAGAGTAACACACTCACTCACATACATACTGTGCACATACCTCTCTGAGAGTAACACACACACACACATACATACTGTGCACATACCTCTCTGAGAGTAACACACTCACTCACATACATACTGTGCACATACCTCTCTGAGAGTAACACACTCACTCACATACATACTGTGCACATACCTCTCTGAGAGTAACACACTCACTCACATACATACTGTGCACATACCTCTCTGAGAGTAACACACACACACTCCTGTCTCATAAAGAGCAGTGGAGGCAGAACACACACACACACATACATACTGTGCACATACCTCTCTGAGAGTAACACACACACACTCCTGTCCTGAAATAAAGCTCCCAGGTGGAAAGTAATTGCTTTAGTGTTGCTCTCCCCCTGTGTGTGACTGTGTGTGCTTTGGGAAGGGAGATAATCTCACCACGATAAAGGCAGCTTTCATCGCTCCATACAGGTGGTGCTAATGACTGCTATTGCCTGCAGCTGTCCTGCTGTTAACCCCATAGAGATCCTTTGTAATTCTAATACCCCCTCATAGAGGTATTGCGCCAGGGCTTCCAGCATGAGAACCGACCATGAGAATGACATGATAATTGTCAGCAGGTACTACTCCGCCAGGGGAAGAAGGAGAAAGATTGAATACTGTCCTAACTCTGTGTCAGGGTAACACGGTTAAATGGTGTGTATTGTCTCGGTATGACTTGTTGGACTACTGTGTGTGTGTGTATGTGTGTGTGTGTGTGTGTGTGTGTGTGTGTTCTAGAAACTCTGCAATAGTGAATGTGTGTTGTCTTATAGGAACTACAGTGTGGTAGTGAATGTGTGTTGTCCTATAGGAACTACAGTGTGGTAGTGAATGTGTGTTGTCCTATAGGAACTACAGTGTGGTAGTGAATGTGTGTTGTCCTATAGGAACTACAGTGTGGTAGTGAATGTGTGTTGTCCTATAGGAACTACAGTGTGCTAGTGAATGTGTGTTGTCCTATAGGAACTACAGTGTGCTAGTGAATGTGTGTTGTCCTATAGGAACTACAGTGTGCTAGTGAATGTGTGTTGTCCTATAGGAACTACAGTGTGATAGTGAATGTGTGTTGTCCTATAGGAACTACAGTGTGGTAGTGAATGTGTGTTGTCTTATAGGAACTACAGTGTGGTAGTGAATGTGTGTTGTCCTATAGGAACTACAGTGTGATAGTGAATGTGTGTTGTCTTATAGGAACTACAGTGTGGTAGTGAATGTGTGTTGTCCTATAGGAACTACAGTGTGGTAGTGAATGTGTGTTGTCCTATAGGAACTACAGTGTGCTAGTGAATGTGTGTTGTCCTATAGGAACTACAGTGTGCTAGTGAATGTGTGTTGTCCTATAGGAACTACAGTGTGCTAGTGAATGTGTGTTGTCCTATAGGAACTACAGTGTGGTAGTGAATGTGTGTTGTCTTATAGGAACTACAGTGTGGTAGTGAATGTGTGTTGTCCTATAGGAACTACAGTGTGGTAGTGAATGTGTGTTGTCCTATAGGAACTACAGTGTGGTAGTGAATGTGTGTTGTCCTATAGGAACTGCAGTGTGATAGTGAATGTGTGTTGTCCTATAGGAACTGCAGTGTGATAGTGAATGTGTGTTGTCCTATAGGAACTGCAGTGTGATAGTGAATGTGTGTTGTCCTATAGGAACTACAGTGTGGTAGTGAATGTGTGTTGTCCTATAGGAACTACAGTGTGGTAGTGAATGTGTGTTGTCCTATAGGAACTACAGTGTGGTAGTGAATGTGTGTTGTCCTATAGGAACTACAGTGTGATAGTGAATGTGTGTTGTCCTATAGGAACTACAGTGTGGTGAACGTAGAGACGGGTCAGGTAGAGGTGAAGAGGATGCCGTGTCCAGGAACCAGGCTGAGCTGTCAGATGAAGATGGATAACACCTTATGGACCGCCACAGAGGTTGGCCAAACAATCACTAACACTGGGGTTGGAGTTGGCCAAACAATCACTAACACTGGGTTTCCTATGGACATTAGAATAGAATACTTATACTTATTCATACATGTTCTTTGCATCTGACAGTTTACTTAAATATGAATTTACATAAACTCTGGGGGTGGGGTTGGCCAAACTATCCTTAACACTGGATTTACATTGCAAGTTTACAGTTTACATAGCCCTCTGTCGCAATGGAACTCAGCATGACATAAAACCTCAGACGTAAAGCCATAAGCCTTCTTAGGTGGATTTCGTAATGTAATCAATGTACATGTTGACACCATGTCAGTACAATTGCTCTCACCATACCATAAGTATGTTCCTCTCTAGTCTAACCTGTGGCTTTGACTTTGTAGTGTGTAGGCTCAGGCTGAGTTGTGTTGCTGTCATGTTACCTGGTGAGGCAGTATAAAGTCTAGTGATAACATGTATGGGGAGTGTCATTGGGAACAGCCAAGAATACACGGGTACTTATGGAATTAGGGTACATGTTAAAGAATAGATGGGGGTTTATATCCAAAATGATCATTGTCAATATTTTTTAAGTATTGCTCTGCCCATGAAATGGAAGCTTATAACATTATTCACCTTGAGTAGATGATGTATATCTGTATACATTTAGTTTCTGTAAGTGTGTGATCGTGCGTGTACTGTACCAGTCTAAAGTTTGGACACATCTACTCATTCAAGGGTTTTTCTTTATTTTTACTATTTTCTACATTGTAGAATAATACTAAAGACATCAACACTATGAAATAACACATGGAATCATGTAGTAACCAAAAAACTGTTAAACAAATCAAAATATGTTTTCGATTTTAGATTCTTCAAAGTAGCCACCCTTCGCCTTGTTGACAGCTTTGCACACTCTTGGCCTTCTCTCAACCAAAGCTGTCATCAAGGCAAAGGGTGGCTACTTTGAAGAATCTCAAATATATCATGTATTTTGACAAATACATTTAAACTCAGTTTTTCACAATTCCTGACATTTAATCTTAGTAAAAAATTGCCCTGTCTTAGGTCAGTTAGGATCGCCACTTTATTTTAAGAATGTGAAATGTCAGAATAATAGTAGAGAGAATGATTTATTTCAGCTTTTATTTCTTTCATCACATTCCCAGTGGGTCAGACATTTACATACACTAAATTAGTATTTGGTAGCATTGCCTTTAAATTGTTTAACTTGGGTCAAACGTTTTGGGTGAATTTTGGCCCATTCCTCCTGACAGAGCTGGTGTAACTGAGTCAGGTTTGTAGGCCTCCTTGCTCGCAAACGCTTTTTCAGTTCTGCCCATACATTTTCTATAGGATTGAGGTCAGGGCTTTGTGATGGCCACTCCAATACCTTGACTGTGTTGTCTTTAAGCCATTTTTCCACAACTTGGGAAGTATGCTTGGGGTCATTGTCCATTTGGAAGACCCATTTGTGACCAAGCTTTAACTTCCTGACTGATGTCTTGAGATGTTGCGTCAATATATCCACATCAATTTTCCCCTCCTCATGATGCCATCTATTTTGTGAAGTGCACCAGTCCCTCCTGCAGCAAGCACCCCCGCAACATGATACTGTCTCCTCTATGCTTCACAGTTGGGGTGGTGTTCTTCAGCTTGCAAGCCTCCCCCTTTTTCCTCCTGATGGTCATTATGGCTAAACAGTTCTATTTTTCTTTCATCAGGCCAGAGGACATTTCTCAAAAAAGTACGATATTTGTCCCCATGTGCAGTTGCAAACCGTAATCTGTCTTTTTTATGGCGGTTTTGGAGCAGTGGCTTCTTCCTTGCTGAGCAGCCTTTCAGGTTATATCGATATAGGACTCGTTTTACTGTGGATATAGATACTTTTGTACCTGTTTCCTCCAGCATCTTCACAAGGTCCTTTGCTGTTGTTCTGGGATTGATTTGTACTTTTCACACCAAAGTACGTTCATCTCTAGGACACAGAACGCGTCTCCTTCCTGAGCAGTATGACAGCTGGTTGGTCCCATGGTGTTTATACTTGCCTACTATTGTTTGTACAGATGAACGTGGTACCTTCAGGCATTTGTAAATTGCTCCCAAGGATGAACCAGACTTGTGGAGGTCTTACAATCTTTTCTGAGGTCTTGGCTGATTTATTTTGATTTCTTTTGATTTGATGTCAAGCAAAGAGGCACAGAGTTTGAAGGTAGGCCTTGAAATACATCCACAGGTACACCTCCAATTGACTCAAATTATGTAATTTAGCCTCTCAGAAGCTTCTAAAGCCATGACTTAATTTTCTGGAATTTTCCAAGCTGTTTAAAGGCACAGTCAACTTAGTTTATGTAAACTTCTGACCCACTGGAATTGTGATACAGTGAATTATAAGTGAAATAATCTGTCTGTAAACAATTCTTGGAAAAATTACTTGTGTTATGCACAAAGTAGATGTCCTAACTGACTTGCCAAAACTATAGTTTGTTAACAAGAAATGTGTGGAGTGGTTGAAAAAATGAGTTTTAATGACACCAACCTAAGTGTATGTAAACCTCCGACTTCAACTGTACATACATGTGTGTGTGTATTTACGTGTGTGTGTGTGTGTGTGTGTGTTCTAGGAGCAGGAAGTGTTCATCTACAGTCTAAAGGAGATGTGTCCACTGAGCCAGCCCCAGAAACAGATATCCTGTCCTGCTATAGTCACCTGTCTGTTCCCCGTGCCCGCCAGAGACCAGGTAACTCTCCTGTTGTCACCTGTCTGTTCCCCATGCCCGCCAGAGACCAGGTAACTCTCCTGTTGTCACCTGTCTGTTCCCCATGCCCACCAGAGACCAGGTAACTCTCCTGTTGTCACCTGTCTGTTCCCCGTGCCGGCCAAAGACCAGGTAACTCTCCTGTTGTCACCTGTCTGTTTCCCTTGCCCGCCAGAGACCAGGTAACTGTCCTGTCCTACTGTTGTCAACTGTCTGTTCCCCGTGCCCGCCAGAGACCATGTAACATACTGTTCACTACTGCCCTGTATGGTTGTCATGATACCAGTATCACAATAATACCATACTCGATTTTCCATGGCGAACACATGAAGCAGACTACTATTTGCTCCTTTAGGAACCTTTCATACAATATTGTGTATAGCTTAGAAAATAAACACATTTGACTCTGGGTGATAACATAATGCTCTTTTGTTTCCAAAATTAGGATTGTTTTCCTTTAGAATTGAAATCCGCATCATGTTTTGTTTCCTTGCTACCAGACTTATCGCGATACTGCTACCGTGACAACCCTATCTCAAACCATCTCCTAGACCAGTAGTTCCCGAACCGGTCCACCAGTAACCCCAACAATACACATTTGTTGTTGTAGCCCCAGACAACCATACATGATTACACGGATCTCTGTGAGAAAGAATTATGGGAACCCAACCCATCGTTGTTCCGTCATCTACTAAACCCCAATGTAACTCTGATACACTGGATAGTCGGTGTTCTCTTATCTCTGTACTGTAAAGTGTTTATACAGTAACAGAACAGCAGTTGATAATAATACCATCTAACTGCCTTCCAAACCAGCCTGACTGTTTTCACCGTTTGTAGGGGTTTATTAGCGTTCTGACCATCATTAACTAACACAGCTACTGTGGTAAAAGAGGTTTTACGGTCCTCTTAACAGTAGAAATGCCAGTCTTTTTGATGTCAACATTCAAACAGTATAAATCCATTTAATATATGCATCCCGAAAAATGTTCCTTTGGTTGTGTTTATGAAGGTAGGTGCTTAGTGGCCTGGGTTGTATGCTGCCTCGTGTTCATGTGTGGAGTGCATGGACGTGGTTACTCTTGGTAAAAGTGAGATATATTTTTATTTTGTTGTTGAATTTTTAACCCCTTTTCTCCCCAATTTCATGGTATCCAATTGTTAGTAGTTACTATCTTGTCTCATCGCTACAACTCCCGTACGGGCTCAGGAGATACGAAGGTCGAAAGCCATGCGTCCTCCGAAACACAACCGCACTGCTTCTTAGCCGCACCAATGTGTCGGAGGAAACACCGTGCACCTGGTTAGCGTGCACTGCGCCCGGCCCGCCACTCTGGAATGATTGTTCATTTCCAATACAATCTCTTAGTCGTGGTCATTTGCGGTGCACAGATCATTGTAATAATGTTCTGCCTCCCCGACCATCCGACTGACTAAAATGGGCCAGTGGCTGAATCTAGTTGCCTACGTCTGCTGTAGGGGGATTTTAAAAAGACACTTTTTGTTGCTCCGTTTCCCTCTGTATCAAGTCCAAGCTGCACTAGTCCATCTCTTCATATACAATTTGACTATTGTTAATATTGTCACCCATCAGACTATTGTCCATTTAATCTTGTGTTTAGGCTAACTCTATTATTATGTGTAAAATGTATTTCATTATAGTATAGGTGTAGTTTAGATGGGCCATCAGCTGTGCTGTGTTAAATATACTTATTTAGGAAAAGTCAATGGCCAAGTCATTTCAAAGTGTAAATTAGTTTTGTGTCAACATGATGCTTTCAGTGCTTCTAGTGAGCACTGCCTTTTTACAGGAGCACTGCCTGTGTGCCCCCCCACCTCCCCTTCACCCCCCTCTCCCTAGACCCTCAGCCGTTTGAAGTGTCCTGTGGCTGGGGTAGTCCAGGTGTTGAGGCTGACCTAGTGGAGCCTGCTGTCTGTCTGGGGATAAGGAGCTAAAGGCTCTCTCACATTATACCTGCAAGGCACTTTGATTTGCTTGCCTCGAAGAAGGGGCGCAGAAGTGTTGGATAGTTCCATTTGTTTGAACTTTGACAGAAGCAACACCCCCAAAGTACCATAGCTCTATCTAACATATTTCTGACACGTCGGCTGTTCAGGGTGTTACACTGCAGACGTGGAGCCCCCTTTGATCTTTCCCTCCTTCCCAGAAACCCATCCTCCACTGAAGTCAGCTGTACAGGTAGAACAGTCCTGCTGTAGGACAACAGTAGAACAACCGCTGGTAGTTGCTAGGGGGACTGCGAGGTCGTGGGAGGAACAACTCTGGGGAAAACATTCTACAGTGACACTTAGGCGCTGACCTGGTTGTATGACATGTAAATATGTGTTGGGAATGACGAACGCTATCAAACGCATATTTACACTTAAATTAGAAGACCGTACAGTAGATTGATTTACTGGTTGTATTATTTACTGCAGCAGTGCAGTCTTTTTACTGCCCCGCTCTCTATTTTAACTTAGTAAACAAGAATGTTTTCACCTCCGTTCATGCTTTTCATCTAGTCTTCAGTCTTTATCAAGGTTGGGATGTGTTGTTGATATCTTTACTATCTCTGTCTCTCTCTCCCTGTCCACGTCCCTTCAACCACTCTCCATTCCGTATACACCCCCCCAACCTAACATTCTGGTCTCCTCCCACCCAAGCAGACCCAGGCGTGTGTCTTCATGGGGATGTCAGACGGTCTGGTGGCAGTGTACTCTCTAATGGATGACATGCCTGTAGAAGGAGAGACCTACCTGTGTTCTCACACCCTCAATATGACCATGTTTGGGATGGAGGACTCTGACCCCAGACAGAGACCCTACCCAGTCAGGAGCATGGTCCTGGTCCACAGTGGATCCCAGGTTGGAATAGATATATCAATATGCCGATATATCAAAATGTATCTATTTATCTATCTAGATATTCTGATATATTTCAATATACCTGTATACCACAATGTCCAATGATGAAATAGTAAATCATTGTATACAGTAGTGAAATACCGGTAACCTCATTACAATGTTACAGGGTTAAACTCTGGTAATATGAATGGTTATCATAAAGTGTAAATCTTATCTCCATCTTGCTCTTCCTCCCAGCTGTGGTACTCCCATGGTCCAGGCCTGCTGGTGATCGACTGCCGGACCCTCCAGGCGGTGCATCGTCTGGACCCCTACGACCCACCATCCTCCATACAGGCCCTGGCCTCCAGCCCCTGTCTGTGGGGGGATGAGGCGGTGTGGACCCTGGACGACCACACCAACACCCTGCAGCTGTACCACGCTGCCACCTACCAGCTCTGTGCCACGTACTGGTGTGTGAGACGTGGGTGGGTGGGGTGAGGTAGTGTTAGACTAATAGGTAGAACACAGCAATAAGATACGCGGGTGGTAGGTAGGACACAGCTATAAGATACGCTGGTGGTAGGTAGGACACATCTATAGGATACACTGGTGGTAGGTAGGACACAGCTATAGGATACACTGGTGGTAGGTAGGACACAGCTATAAGATACGCTGGTGGTAGGTAGGACACAGCTATAAGATATGCTGGTGGTAGGTAGGACACATCTATAGGATACACTGGTGGTAGGTAGGACACAGCTATAAGATACGCTGGTGGTAGGTAGGACACAGCTATAAGATATGCTGGTGGTATGTAGGACACAGATATAAGATACGCTGGTGGTATTAGGACACAGCTATAAGATACGCTGGTGGTAGGTAGGACACAGCTATAAGATACGCGGGTGGTAGGTAGGACACAGCTATAAGATACGCTGGTGGTAGGTAGGACACAGCTATAGGATATGCTGGTGGTATTAGGACACAGCTATAATATACGCTGGTGGTAGGTAGGACACAGATATAAGATACGCTGGTGGTAGGTAGGACACAGCTATAAGATAGGCTGGTGGTAGGTAGGACACAGCTATAAGATAGGCTGGTGGTAGGTAGGACACATCTATAGGATACGCTGGTGGTAGGTAGGACACAGCTATAAGATACGCTGGTGGTAGGTAGGACACAGCTATAAGATAGGCTGGTGGTAGGTAGGACACAGCTATAAGATAGGCTGGTGGTAGGTAGGACACAGCTATTAGATACGCTGGTGGTAGGTAGGACACAGCTATAAGATAGGCTGGTGGTAGGTAGGACACAGCTATAGGATAGGCTGGTGGTAGGTAGGACACAGCTATAAGATACGCTGGTGGTAGGTAGGACACAGCTATAAGATACGCTGGTGGTAGGTAGGACACAGCTATAAGATAGGCTGGTGGTATTAGGACACAGCTATAAGATACGCTGGTGGTAGGTAGGACACAGCTATAAGATACGCTGGTGGTAGGTAGGACACAGCCCCCTTTACTGGCTCAACTAGCTGACCAAACAGCCTGTTACCAACCCTTAGTAAACTTTTGGAAATAATGGTGTTTGGCCAGATATAATACTATTTTACAATAAACTAATTGACAACACACTTTCAGTAGGACATTCAACAAGCACAGCACTTACACAAATGACTGTGTAAGTGCTGTGCTGGTCGACTGAGAGAAATTGATGATAAAAAGATTGTGTTGTTAGACTTCAGTGCAGCTTTTGACATTATCGATCATAGTCTGCTGCCGGAAAATGTTATGTGTTATGGCTTTACACCCCCTGCTATGTTGTGGATAAAGATGTACCTGTCTAACAGAACACAGAGGGTGTTCTTCAATGGAAGCCTCTCCAACATAATCCAGGTAGAATTAGAAATTCCCCAGGTCAGCTGTCTAGGCCCCTTACTTTTTTCAATCTTTACTAATGACATGAATAAAGCCAGTGTGTCTATGTATGTGGATGAATCAACACTATACATGTCAGCTATTAGTTTCAGAGTGGTTGGCAAGGAATACTAAACTAATACTGGATTGTAAACTGTCATGGTCAAAACATATTGATACAACAGTAGCTAAGATGGAGACATTCTTAACAGCACTATCAACAAGGTAGGTCCTACAGGCCCTAGTGTTGTCGCACCTGGACTACTGTTCAGTAATGTGGTCAGGTGTCACAAAGAGGGACTTAGGAAAATTGCAATTGGCTCAGAACAGGGCAGCACGGCTAGCCCTTGGATGTACACAGAGGGCTAATATTAATAATATGCATGTCAATCTCTCCTGGCTCAAAGTGGAGGAGACATTGACTTCATCATTACTTGAATTTATGAGAGGTATTGACATGTTGAATGCACCGAACTGTCTGTTTGAACCACTGGCGCACAGCTCGGACACCCATGCATACCCCACAAGACATGCCACAAGAGGTCTCTTCACAGTCCCCAAGTCCAGAACAGACTATGGGAGGCGCACAGTACTACGTTAGTACTACATAGAGCCATGACGTCATGGAACTCTATTCCACATCATGTAACTGATGCAAGCAGTAACATGTGATTAAAGAAAACAGATAAAAATATATTATGGAACAGTGGGGACTGTGAAGCAACATAAACATAGCCAAAGACACATGCATACACACACATGATAAAATACGCACTATAGACACACATACACATGGATTTAGAACTGTAGATATGTGCTAGTGGTGGAGTCGGGGGCTGAGGGCACACAGTGTGTTGTGAAATCTGTAAATGTATTGTCATATTTTTTAAATTGTATAAACTGGACCCCAGGAAGAGTCAGCAGCTAATAGGGATCCATAATAAATACAAATACACAGCCAAGACACAATTTCACTATGTAACAGACCATGTGACCAATACATACACATAATACAAATGTCATTTCGTCATTCCAGCTGTGGAGACGCCAACCCTCTCCGGGACGTGTTCACTGTACAGCGACCTGCAGGGGTTACCATGGCTACTAGTCCTGACCTTGACTCAAAGAGGAAGTGTCTAGATGAGGAGGAGGAGGAATGTCCTAACGACAAAGTGACGCTGATCTACAGCGAGGAGGCGGGAACTCAGATCATCCAGCACCAGGATTCGCTGACGGACTACTGCTCCATGTCCTCTGACTCCACCCCTTCGCTGGGATTTGACCGATCCGGCCCCTTGTCAGAGCCGCTGGGATTGGAAAGATCCAGTTCCTGCGCGCTCAGCTCATTGGCTAGTTCCAGCAGTATGCCTTTTTCCACTGAGGAGGAAGAGAGGCCTCAGGATCATCCAGACGACCCTGACCCTGTGGTGAACTCTGACCCCACCACAACCTTTACCACCACTCCCCCCCACCTGCAGGCCCTCACTGTGCTGGCTGTCAATGGAACCCTTTGGATCCCCAGGTACCCACAATGCTACACACACAAACCCAGCATGTCACACTGTCTTACAACACACTTTTTTTGCAGTCAAGAAAAGATTGCTGTACCATATTTAGGTGGTTCCTGACGTTAACACTCCTCCAGGCGTTGTGAGATCTGATACTGCAACATTTCCATCTGGTCTGTCTGGTCCTACTCCAATCTGTTTTGGATGTAAGCACTAGTTGTTATTTAGGGGAAGTTGTGTTTCCATAGCTCGGGCTGACACTAAAGACGTGAAGAGCAGAATCAACAACCACTGAAATATCTGAACGGTTCCTTTTGTGAAGGAAAAGTTTTTTTAGAAAAGGCCCAAATGGCCCAGTCTGGATCCAGGTCAGGGTCTTTTTCTGGCCCAGAGTAGACTTGTTTTGGGCCAGGCTTCAGAGGGTGAAACACTAAGGTCTATCTATGTCTTTAGGCCAAACACCGGGGTAAAGTCTTATGGTGGAAATATGCCAACAGATGGGACTTAGGTCTGTCCTCAAATCACAATTTAGAGTTTTGAATAAGGTTTGTCATTTACAAAATACTATTCAACTAACCAAGTATGTCAAACATAAAAATAAAAAATGTGCAAAGTGACCATGATAGCTACCGTTAGTTGTTGTGCTAGTCAGCTATAGCTTGTTCTCTATCTAACTTTCTAGTTAATGGTGAGCCAATATATTTTATCATGGCTTTGTCTTGTCCCTCTGCAGCAGACACGTTTTGGGCTTCTTTGTCATTATTGAGCCAATACTCGAATCAGCAAGAAGTGATTTGAATCAGAGTAAAATTAGAATCTATGAGTATAATCTACGTGGTCAGCCCCACTGAAACAGTACCTATTTGACTCTGCCAAGAACAGATCTTTAGTCACTACTGTGTTGTGTTCCAGGAGTGGTGGTGACGTGATGGTGATCGAGGTCCAGCGGCAGACAGGACAGCTCAGGGGGCGTGTCATCGCTGTGCTCTGCCCCCCTGGAACTTCCTCTTACGGGTGAGGTCATATCCTGTCAGGAAGGCTGTTTCTCAATAGTCTAAAGGGACAGTTTGAGATGCATCCATTCTTTTTGATAGACAGTGAGGTGTGTAGACTGTCTGTCCAATCAGCTTCCACTATGCTGATGGAACAGCCAGTTACAAATCCACTCCTAGCCCCACTCCCTAGACAATGCTTTTAAATCTGAGAAGTCTGGATAGGTTTTTTGAATATGGTAATAGCCCTCCCTTGCCCTCTGATAGGCTAGATCAGGGCTGCTGCCTTGGAGCGCTACCGTCCTGCAGGGTTTCAGTCCAACCATTATTTAGCACGCCGTAGTTTATTAGCTGCTTACCAAGACCTTAACTAGCTGAATCAGGTATGTCAGGTTAGGGCTGGACTGAGACCTACAGGACGGTATATCTCCAGCAAGAGGGTTGAGCAGCACTGGCCTCAATGATATTTCCTTTGGGAATCCATAGGATGTACCCAATCCATAGGATGTACCCAATCCATAGAATGTACCCAATCCATAGGATGTACCCAATCCATAGGATGTACCCAATCCATAGGATGTACCCAATCCATAGGATGTACCCATAGGATGTACCCAATTGTAGAGGCTACCGTATGGGTTGATGCTCTAAAGCAGGTATCCCATTCCTAGCCTTCGAGGGCCACAGTGTCTGTTGACGACAGCTTCTCCTTCAGTAGTAGCCTTTACATCCTGCCGAGCAGAGCCGTACTGGGCTGGCCTGGTTACGTATCCACCATAGTAGCTGTAACCCAGCTGGAAAAGACTGTCTGAGCCAGCACAGTTCCGTTGGGGTCGGCACGATAGTGTAAGATATTATACACCTTTGGCCTTAATGGCAAAGGTGTATAATTACCCCCGTGTATTTACCATAAACGCCTCATTTGGGGATTTTGCGGTATTGTACAACACTTTCTGTTGCTCTTTTTTTTTTTTTTTTTTTTTTTTTACTCTGTTTATTAAGTTTTGAACATACACACACAGACAAGACAAAGCAATATAAATAATATACTCAACTAGAAAAAAAAAATACAAATAAAAAAATAGCTTTAAAGATACCATACTTTAGACAAGTTAAACACACCAGGCAGAAGGCTACAGAGGTTAAAGGGCAATCTATAGTACAGGGACAGGGCTAACATCTCACCATTGTTCCTGTAAACAGTCAAGGGATAAGGGTGGAGAAATGCAACCACTCACAGACAGTCATGGCCACAGACCGACCATCCACTGGACAAAAAAAAAAGTTTACAATGCTTTAAAATAAAAAAATAAAATGATTATTCATGTAGGCGTGAACAAAATGTAAAAATAACTGGGAACAACAAGCTCACACTTCAGTCTCTGCCTGGGCAAGATGAACAAGGCATCTGCGGATCACAATCAATAAGCACATGAACCTTAATACCCCCCCCCCCCCAGCAAAAACACAGAGAGAAGCTCCTCCAACCCTCAAGTCACAGACTTATTTTAGTATTAATTGGAATGCCATCAGAGGATGGACTGTTTAAAGTAAGACCGGAATGGAGCCCAAGCCTCATCAAACAGTTTGGGGTTCCCACGTGAATTGAATTCAAATTTTTCTAGTTTCAGAGAGCACAACACATCCCTCACCCAATATTTATAAGATGGGGGAGCTGCCATTTTCCAGTTCTGTAGTATTAGCCGTCTAGCTAAAAGAGTTGTATAAGCAACAGTGTCCGACTGGATTCTTGATAGGGGGGTACCCATGGGCAGTACTCCAAAAAGGGCTGTAAGGGGAGACGGGTCTATAACAGTGTCATACATATCAGAGAAACATTTAAATATTAATTCCCAGAAACCTGACAGTTTATGACAGCCCCAAAACATATGCAACAGTGTGGCTGGTTCCACCTTACATCTGACACAGGTAGGATCAAAATCAGAGAGTATTCTTCCAAGTTTGGCCCCCGACCAGTGGATACGGTGAACCACCTTGAATTGAATGAGGCTGTGTCTAGTGCTAAAAGAGGACGAGTGCACCCTGCGCAGCACAGATTCCCAGGCGTCTTCCCCAAGTTCCTCCCCCAAATCTTTTTCCCATCAAGTCTTTAAAGGCACCAAAGAAGGGTTATGTAGGTCATGAATGATAGCATATACATCTGAAATTGCGCCTCTAGGAAGCTTGTTCAGCTCCAGGATGCTCTCTATAGCTGTATTCGCAGGCCTATTGGGAAATCCAGGTGTGTTAGCCCTGACAAAGTTTCTAGTCTGGAGATAGTGGAAAAAGTGGGATTGGGGGAGATTGAACTTTTCCTGCAGCTGAGAAAAAGAGGCAAATGTATCATCAAAGAATAATTGGGCTAGCGAGGAAAGGCCTAGTGAGTGCCAAATGCCAAAAGCCCCATCATTCAAAGATGGAGGAAATAAAATGCTCTGATTGATTGGGCCTGATAGAGAAAAGCCTCGGAGGTTAAAGGCTAAACGGAACTGATTCCAAATTTTAAGAGAATGCTTTACAATTGGGTTGTCACACCTTTTGCCTAGGGACACTGGGAGAGACGAGCACAGCACAGAGGAAAGTGCTGCAGGTTTACACGATTCAGACTCCATCTGGGCCCAGAGTGGTCTAGGGCCAGTAGGATCAGTCTGCAGCCAGTACAGAACGGCTCTGAAATTTGCAGCCCAGTAGTATGTCTGAAAATGTGGTAAAGCTAAACCCCCCAATGACCTAGGCTTCTGTGAATGTTTTCTACCAATCCGTGGTACCTTGCCATCCCAAATAAAATACATAAATGTATGATCCAGTGAAATAAAAAAAGATTTTGGAATAAAAATGGGTAAACATTGAAATAAATATAAAAATTTGGGCAACACATTCATTTTAATAACATTAACCCTTCCGATAAGAGAAAGGGGTAGCGAATTCCAAAAAGTAAAAGATTGTTTCAATCTGTCTGCTAGAGCAACAAAGTTTTCCTGAAACAAATTTGAATATTTCCTTGTCACTTTTACTCCCAAGTAGGTGAATTGATCCCGGACAATCCTAAACTGAGAACTTGTGAAAGAGCACTTTAAAGCAGCCTTGTTTACCGGAAAAAGCTCACTCTTGCCTAGATTCAGCTTGTACCCTGAGATTGATCCAAACTTTTTAAGAACAGATAGGGCACGTGGCAATGAGGTATCGGGGTTGGAGATAAACAAAAGGAGGTCGTCAGCATATAGCGAGACTTTCTGCTCCCAGCCCGCCCTGATTATGCCTTGAATGGCATCATTAGAGCGTAGTGCAATGGCGAGAGGCTCGATTGCCAAAGCAAACAACAACGGGGAGAGTGGGCAACCCTGTCTGGATCCGCGGTGCAAGGGAAAATAGTCAGAGGACTATTAGTTATTAGTCCGTACCGAAGCCATGGGGGAAAAATAAATAATCTTTATCCACGCAATGAATTTGGGGCCAAAGCCAAATCTATAAAGGGCAGCTGTTAGGTAATCCCACTCAACGCGGTCAAACGCTTTTTCGGCATCAAGCGAGACCACCACCTCCGGGTCCTCCGACGCTGGGGAGTACAGTATATTCATAAGGCGCCTAATATTGAAAAATAAATGCCTATTTCTCACAAAGCCAGTCTGGTCAGAGTGTATTACTTGGTGTAGCAAGCCTTCCATACGGATGGCTAAAAGCTTAGCTAGGATTTTGTAATCACAGTTTTTACCGCGCCCCCGGGTAAAGTGTGCGTCCCCGGGCCCTCAGACTCAGGAGAGGGCGGTGATGAGAGAGGGTCTTGTAGGCCGGGTTTTCTCAAAGTCATGTTCTTGGCCTTATGTTTGGTCGACATGCTGACATTCGGAAGCAAAGTAGTCTTGGTTTTTATGGAAAGGGATCACCAAATTAATATTTGAAAATAAATACGGTTCTGCTGCAGAATTCACATAAACTTTAAGAATACCACGGGAGCAAACGGAGAACACGTCAGTCACACATGGCTACCCTCCCCTCTGTTGCTTGTTTGTTGTGTCGTCATTAGCACAGTATACATGATCCCAATTCTAGCTCCAAAGACAGCGTCAATTTGAAAAAAATGAAAAAGCAGATTGCGCTGATTTATAGGCACATTGAACCATGTCGCGCGCCGTAGTTTAAAGCCTGGATAAGTGGTCAAACGATGATGTCATATCTGTTCTTCAATCTTTTTTGCACCATGGCCATTGTCTGGGAAGCAGAACAGAAACCCTCCATGCTCCAGGAAGTGGAGTTGAAGACACCTGCTGTAAATTATAGTCACTTTCAAATAGATTGCACCACACAAAGAATCCCCAATGCAATTATAACATCCAACGAAACAGTGTGGGAAAGTGCTCCATTGATTAACCCATTACAGTCTAAGCCGGGGGAAAGAGGGGGTGGGGGTTCTACTAAGCTATATGGAATTGTTTTAAGAAGGTCATACCAAGGATCATTTAGTTATTTGATTTAGAATTTTAATACAGGGGCGGAACCAAATGTCAGGGCAATGTCTTTCTACCGTAACACCGGCACATTGCCCCGTCCAAGCCACGGGATGCATCCCAAATGGAACCCTTTGCTCTATAGAGTGCACTACTTTTGACCAGAACACCTATGGGCCCTATGTAGGGCATGGGGTTCCATTTGGGATCCAGCCATGGTGTTAACGGTGAAAAACAGGCCTCATTCCAGACCTGTGGAGTGTTGGACCTCTTTATCTGCTGTAGCAAAGTAGGCCAGCAGAACTGTCTGGTTACATCCCAAATGGACCCCTAGTCCATATGTAGTAGCACCCTGTTCCCTATTGTGTGCCCTGGTCAAAAGTATTGCACTACATAGGGAATAAGGTGCAATTTGGGACGTACACACTTTCTGGCACAGCAAGAAAAGGAGCTGGAGATTAATTTGCTGATTCAGCTTCAATAAAGACCCAGCAGAGATCCCTCATCATGTGCTTAACGGGGTTTTTCTCCACTCTGTAATTATTCCTATAAACGTCCCAGCAGCTGTTTTAGCTACAGCAGAAGAGGACTTCTGTCTGAAGTGCATGTGTGTACGTGTGTCAGTGTGTGTGCGTGAGGTTTTAGCAGCAGGCAATGAAAGGGCCACCCAATGCCGAGGTCCTTAATAAGCAGTGGTTGTCAGGGGGTTAGTGCTATCTGGGATCCTTAGGACATCCCTAACCTTAACCCATACCCTAACTTGAACTTTAACATTAACCCTTACCATAGCCATTTCAATTTCAACTTCAATAGGGTGACGTTAGATCCCATTTAGACTAGTAGCACCAGGGACAGGTTGAGGTCTGGCCATAGGGTCGCAGGAAGACAGGAAAGGCTGTGAGAAACACGCTGGAGATTCTGGGCTTGTTTCACATCCACTGTAGACTGACTGACTGATCTACAAATCATAATGACTCGTTATTTAGGATGCAAGGTGATTTGTAGATCAGTCAGTCACAATTACCCACAATGCACCACATATGTAATGCTATCGAACACGGTCTCTGTATCAATTTCATCCCATTTGAAACAAACTACAACTTCTAAAGGCTTTACAGGGCATTACGAAAGTCTTCATCATTCTCTATGGCGATACCGCTAACACATGACTGTTGTGTGTGTGTGTGTGTGTGTATGTGTGTGTGTGTGTGTGTGTGTGTGTGGCAGGGGGGAAAATATATATTTTTAAATACCTTTACCCCGTAGTGGTCTTATGCTCACCTATGTTTGTAACCATCAGTGTTGTAGATGGCATGTAACCATCAGTGTTGTAGATTACATGTAACCATCAGTGTTGTAGATTACATGTAACCATCAGTGTTGTAGATGGCATTTAACCATCAGTGTTGTAGATTACATGTAACCATCAGTGTTGTAGATGGCATGTAACCATCAGTGTTGTAGATTACATGTAACCATCAGTGTTGTAGATTACATGTAACCATCAGTGTTGTAGATGACATGTAACCATCAGTGTTGTAGATGACATGTAACCATCAGTGTTGTAGATTACATGTAACCATCAGTGTTGTAGATTACATGTAACCATCAGTGTTGTAGATTACATGCAACCATCAGTGTTGTAGATGACATGTAACCATCAGTGTTGTAGATGGCATGTAACCATCAGTGTTGTAGATGGCATGTAACCATCAGTGTTGTAGATGGCATGTAACCATCAGTGTTGTAGATGGCATGTAACCATCAGTGTTGTAGATGACATGTAACCATCAGTGTTGTAGATGACATGTAACCATCAGTATTGTAGATTACATGTAACCATCAGTGTTGTAGATGGCATGTAACCATCAGTGTTGTAGATTACATGTAACCATCAGTGTTGTAGATTACATGTAACCATCAGTGTTGTAGATTACATGTAACCATCAGTGTTGTAGATTACATGTAACCATCAGTGTTGTAGATTACATGTAACCATCAGTGTTGTAGATGACATGTAACCATCAGTGTTGTAGATGGCATGTAACCATCAGTGTTGTAGATTACATGTAACCATCAGTGTTGTAGATGGCATGTAACCATCAGTGTTGTAGATGGCATGTAACCATCAGTGTTGTAGATTACATGTAACCATCCGTGTTGTAGATTACATGTAACCATCAGTGTTGTAGATTACATGTAACCATCAGTGTTGTAGATTACATGTAACCATCAGTGTTGTAGATGGCATGTAACCATCAGTGTTGTAGATTACATGTAACCATCAGTGTTGTAGATGGCATGTAACCATCAGTGTTGTAGATGGCATGTAACCATCAGTGTTGTAGATGGCATGTAACCATCAGTGTTGTAGATGGCATGTAACCATCAGTGTTGTAGATTACATGTAACCATCAGTGTTGTAGATGGCATGTAACCATCAGTGTTGTAGATTACATGTAACCATCAGTGTTGTAGATGGCATGTAACCATCAGTGTTGTAGATTACATGTAACCATCAGTGTTGTAGATGGCATGTAACCATCAGTGTTGTAGATTACATGTAACCATCAGTGTTGTAGATGGCATGTAACCATCAGTGTTGTAGATTACATGTAACCATCAGTGTTGTAGATTACATGTAACCATCAGTGTTGTAGATGACATGTAACCATCAGTGTTGTAGATGGCATGTAACCATCAGTGTTGTAGATGACATGTAACCATCAGTGTTGTAGATTACATGTAACCATCAGTGTTGTAGATTACATGTAACCATCAGTGTTGTAGATGGCATGTAACCATCAGTGTTGTAGATTACATGTAACCATCAGTGTTGTAGATTACATGTAACCATCAGTGTTGTAGATGGCATGTAACCATCAGTATTGTAGATGGCATGTAACCATCAGTGTTGTAGATTGCAGTGCGTACCAGAGAGGATGATGGTAGTCTTGGTAAGCTACAACACATGAAACAACAGTGTTGTGTAACCATCAGTGTTGTGTAACCATCAGTGTTGTAGATTACATGTAACCATCAGTGTTGTAGATTGCAGTGCGTACCAGAGAGGATGATGATAGTCTTGGTAAGCTACAACACATGAAACAACAGTAGCAGGAAGATAATATGGGGGTGTGTATATGATGCATGGTTAAGCACGCAACACGGCAACAAGCTATGTGGAAGCCTTCCCTCTTCCCAGAGTGTTTGTGTCATGTCCTACATAAATCAGGAGTGGGATGATTTACCTGTTTGTGTCATGTCCTACATAAATCAGGAGTGGGATGATTTACCTGTTTGTGTCATGTCCTACATAAATCAGGAGTGGGATGATTTGCCTGTTTGTGTCATTTCTGGAAAGTATGTATTAACCTGGCACTTTAAACACTGATCTAAGATTCTGAGTTAAAGTCAGCTTTTAGGGAAGGTAAGTTCATTCTAGATGTGTGCCTTAGGGCACCTCCTACCTGGAGGTAGAAATCCTATGTAAACAGGGTGTTGTGTGTACTCCTCAGTGTACTCCTCAGTGTCCTCATCAGTGTACTCCTCAGTAGCCTTCCAGGGAACCTCTTCTCAGTAAAGCCTGGCTACTTCTAGGAAGAATCCACACATACTCATTTCAACGTTTAACTCTCTCTTTCCCTCCTCCCTATTTCACACTTCTCTCTTTCTATTACTCTTCCCTCCCTCTCTTCCTCCCTCTCCCTCGCTCTTTACCCCCTCTCTCTCTCTCTTTACCCCCTCTCTCTCTCTCTTTACCCCTCTCTCTCTCTCTTTACCCCCTCTCTCTCTCTCAGGACCCTGGAGGAGGCTGCACTGGTGGCAAAGGACACGGTTGTGTGTGGCTTTCGCAACGAAAATAGGGCCTGGTGCCTGTGTGTCTGGCGGGGCTGGGGCCCCCGTGAGCTAGAGGTCTTCTACCAGTCCTACGAGGAGCTGGGGAGGCTGGAGACCAGCATGAGGAAAAGAAGGTAGCCGTTGTACGGTGTCCCAGGCAGAGGCTAGCAGTCACAGAATCATAGTTCTCTGAGAGAGAGAGAGAGAGAGAGAGAGAGAGAGAGAGAAAACACATTCACAGGCCCCCAGTGTTCAGAGCAGGGGGCCACGGAGCTCTGACATCAGAGTGACAAGGAGGGGTGAGGGAGATGTTGATGCAAAAGAGAGGACAGGAGAGATTGGGATATGTTGAGAGGAGACTCAGGGATGGGGGGAGGAAGGGGGGGGGGGGGTGCCTCATCCTATCATAGCTTGGGCCCAAACCCCCAGGGACCAGGTCAAAAAAAACATGTGTGCCCCCTACACACCCCACATTTCCCCCTCTGGAGCATCACTAAGATGGATTGACTACCAGTTAAACCTGAGTCTGAAGATAGAAGGGACTAGGGTTGTAATTTTTCGGTAACTACCAAATATGCCAGGTTTTCCAGAAATCCAGTTGGAAGACTCCTGAAATCAGGATTAAGCAGGAAATCCAGAATCTACCAACCAGGATTTGGGGAAGGTTACTGGAGTTCTGCAAGCATAAAACAGATGGTAGGACAAAACGGGCCGTAAAGACACGTGTCCCAGATCTACTGAACACAGAGTGTACTCACTTCACAGGACAGTGGAACGTAACACTCAACTGGGTTGTGTGTGTGAGATATATGAGTAAACAACACGGTAAGCAGTTCTGTTTCCTCATAAGCCATCACCCAACAGACCAAGGACACAGCAGAAAGGACTCACCCCTGCCCTGCAGTATAGAGACTGGGACTGTCTCTAAACCAATGACCTCTCCTATACCAATCTCTCATACTAGCTCAGATAGACATTAGATGAAGGGTTTCTGCTGCTGGGCTAAACTCTGACTTGTGCATTTAACAAGTAACAAAACTGTAGACAGAAGTCAGGGTTAACTATGTGTAGGAGTTTGCCCTTCGGTTTGATGCCATCAGTTTTACTTCAAGTGCTTCAAGAAGTTGCCAGCACTATATTGTGTATTGAGGCTGAATCCCAAATGGCACCCTATTCCCTACATAGTGCACTATGGGCCCTGGTCAAAAGTAGTGCACTGACTAGGGTTCCATTTGGGACATTTGCTAACTTCACTGCTGTGTCAGTGAGATGGTGTTCATTTATGGTGTAATATGTTCAAATCCTCTTCAGTGTAAATATACTGTATTGTGTATATACTGTATGACCATGAATAAACTTGTTCTAATAGTAGAAGCCTGTGTTGAATGGAAGTTTATTGACCTCTTATCCAACCTGCCTGCTGTGTCTATCGAACTAAATGTTGCTTGTAAGAGACTTGCCTGCATCCCCCAATCTCCTACATTTGAGTATCCTCTCCTTCTCTCCCAAGACTCTCTTTCCCCCTCTCTCTCTCCTTCTCTCCCCTTATCTCTCCTTCTCTCCCCCTCTCTCCTTCTCTCCCAAGACTCTCTTTCCCCCTCTCTCTCTCTCCTTCTCTCCCCCTATCTCTCCTTCTCCCCCCCTCTTTCCTTCTCTCCCCCTCTCGCTCTCCTTCTCTCCCCATCTTTCTCCTCACTCTCCTTCTCTCCCCCCTCTCTCTCCTTCTTTCCCCCCTCTCTCCCACTCTCTTTTTCAACCCACCCTCTCCCCTCATTCGGGGAAGGAGGGAATATTCTGGGTAGATTGTGAGAAGGATACAGAGGGATACGGGGGCACATTGAGAGGAGAACGTGGAGAGATGGGGGGTAGGTAGGTAGGTGGGTGGGTGGAGCAATATGGGGAGATAGGGGTAAGTTCTCCAACACAGCCTTGCTGTAACCTGACCGCTGATGAGGGATGAAAGGATGGAGGGGGGATGATGGATTAATGAAGGGAGCGCTGACAGGGGTCCCACCTGGAGGGAGGAATACAGGGTGCTTGTACCATACTATGCCAGGTATTACATATACACACAGAACATTGAACCTACACAAACACACACCAGTGAACCACATGCACACACCATTGAACCTTTACACACACACACAGTGCAACTCTGGACAACATGTATGCATAGAGTGATAAATGCAACCTCCTAGAAAATATATTGTTTGAAAACCAATGAAGCATATCAGATCAGGTATCTAACCCAGATCAAATCTCTAACGTACTGAATAAAGCTTCCCGGATCAGCAATAGGCAGTAACTGTCTTTCTGACTTCAGAGAGACCCTGGCCTGAACAGAAGCTACAGTACTGATTGAGGTTTTCTTGAATTTGCTCGCGAAACCATTTCGTAAACAAGATGACAGTCTCTGCCAAAGGTTTACTTAGCCCAAAACATGGTGGCACAGAGAAAAAACATGAATGTTGCTCTTGTCATCTAAAAACACTTGACAGTCTGTTGCCCTGATATGAATTGGTTTCACTCAAATCTCGGGGTGTCCTCCAGCAACCTCTGGGCCCTGTATACACATGGTCCATAACACATCTGGCATAGCGGCGATAATACATCCAAGAGTTTTTCTGTACAAAATTGCAACTGCTGTGGCGATTTACACAATTGTGTAAAAGGTTTTTCTGCAGGCAAACTGCGCTGTATCACTAAAATATCCATTGCATCCCTTCCATTGTCAAATGTGTTCTGCAACCTCAGTGTGTATGGGGCCTCTGAGCTTAACAGTAACTTATGCTTTGCTCCAACACACCTCTGCCCCTAACAGATGAGCCCATAAGCACCTAATAGCCTACCTCTACTAAAGCAGATTTGGCCTGGATTCACTTACTCATAAAGTGCAATCTTTAGTAGCCTACAGTTTTACACAGAATAGGGTGAAGTTCCCTCTAGATGCTGATCTTGGGTCCGTTTTGCATTTTCCCCACTAAATGGTCAAGGTTAGGACTGAGGGAGAGGAAGCTGATCCTAGATCTGTCCCTAGGGAAAACTTTACGACAAAGCCTTTTACACAGTACATTGCTAGTATTTTAACCTGGGTTAAGGGCTTACAGTGGCTTGCGAAAGTATTCACCCCCTTGGCATTTTTCCTATTTTTTTGCCTTACAACCTGGAATTAAAATGTATTTTTGGGGGGGTTGCATTTGATTTACACAACATGCCTACCACTTTGAAGATGCAAAATATTTTTTTATTGTGAAACAAGAAATAAGACAAAAAAACAGAACTTGAGCGTGTATAACTATTCACCACCCCCCCAAGTCAACACTTTGTAGAGCCACCTTACAGCTGCAAGTCTCTTGGGGTATTTCTCTATTAGCTTGGCACATCTAGTCACTGGGATTTTTGCCCATTCTTCAAGGCAAACTGCGCCAGCTTATTCAAGTTGGATGGGTTCCGCTGGTGTACAGATCATATCAAATGTATTTATATAGCCCTTCATACATCAGCTGATATCTCAAAGTGCTGTACAGAAACCCAGCCTAAAACCCCAAACAGAAAACAATGCAGGTGTAGAAGCACGGTGGCTAGGAAAAACTCCCTAGAAAGGCCAAAAGCAGCAATCTTTAAGTCATACCACAGATTCTCAGTTGGATTGAGGTCTGGGCTTTGACTAGGCCATTCCAAGACATTTTAATGTTTCCCCTTAAACCACTCGAGTGTTGCTTTAGCAGTATGCTTAAGGTCATTGTCCTGCTGGAAGGTGAACCTCCGTCCCAGTCTCAAATCACTGGAAGACTGAAACAGGTATCCCTCAAGAATATCCCTGTATTTAGCACCATCCATCAATTCTGACCAGTTTCCCAGTCCCTGCCGATGAAAAACATCCCCACAGCATGATGTTGCCACCACCATACTTCACTGTGGGGTGTTGACAGGTGTTGGGTTTGCGCCAGACATAGCGTTTTCCTTGATGGCCAAAAAGCTCAATTTTAGTCTCATCTGATCAGAGTACCTTCTTCTATATATTTGGGGAGTGTCCCACATGCCTTTTTGCAAACACCAAACGTGTTTGCTTATTTCTTTCTTTAAGCAATGGCTTTTTTCTGGCCACTCTTCCGTAAAGCCCAGCTCTGTGGGGTGTACGGCTTAAAGTGGTCCTTAGGACAGATACTCCAATCTCTGCTGTGGAGCTTTGCAGCTCCTTCAGGGTTATCTTTGGTCTTTTTGTTGCCTCTCTAATGAATGCCCTCCTTGCCTGGTCCGTGAGGTTTGGTGGGCGTCCCTCTCTTGGCATGTTTGTTGTGGTGCCATATTCTTTCAATCTTTCAATAATGGATTTAATGGTGCTCCGTCCCTGAACTGTTTGGAGAGCTCCTTGGTCTTCATGGTGCCAGTTGCTTGGTGGTTCCCCTTGCTTGGTGGTGTTGCAGACTCTGGGGCCTTTCAGAACAGGTGTATATATACTGAGATCATGTGACAGATCATGTGACACTTAGATTGCACACAGGTGGACTTTATTTAACTAATTATGTGACTTCTGAAGGTAATTGGTTGCAACAGATCTTATTTAGGGTCTTCATAGCAAAGGAGTGAATACGCACCACTTTTCTGTTTTTCATTTTTTTAACTTTTCTGAAACAAGTCATTTTTTTCATTTCACTTCACCAATTTGGACTATTTTGCGTATGTTCATTATGAAATCCAAATAAAAATCTATTTAAATTACAGGTTGTAAATGCAACAAAATAGGAAAAACGCCAAGGGGGATGAATACTTTTGCAAGGCACTGTATGTTAAGGATAACAACAACCGAAGTAACAGGCTAAGTGGAACTCCCCTGGCCTGCATAACGTTACACCCCCGCCACAAGCTGTTTCAATGGGAAAGATTGGCACCGTCTAATTACATGAAATGTTGGGAACCCTTCAACATGAATCAGTTAATCAGGTAGTCAGACAGAAGAGGGCAGTGTAGAATCCTATACTGATGTAATCTGCAGTCAGTCAAACAGCTCTACTTCTGAATGAAATACACATGGGTCGTGTTCATTAGGGCACAGCAAAACGTTTCAAAATGCATTGCAAGGGAAAATCAAAATGAGGGTTTTGTTATTGGACAAGTTCAGGTAACACCTCCATTTCACTCTGTTGAGTGTTTTTTTCTTTCTTCCTGATCAGTTTAGTCTTTTCAGATCACAAGGAATAAGACTGGGAGGACCTGATCCTAGATCAGCACTCCTGCTCTGAGACACTTTAGGGCCAATTCTGACCTAAGTTAAGGATCTGCCCCGTTTTTCACTTTTTCGCCTAAAATGACATATCCAAATCTAACTGCCATTAGGTCAGGCCCTGAAGCAAGGTTATGCATATTCTTGGTACCGTTTGAAAGGAAACACTGTGAAGTTTGTGGAAATGTGAAAGGAATGTAGGAGAATATAACACAAAAGATCTGGTAATAGAAAATACCAAGAAAAAAACAACCGTTCTTTTGTATTGTTTTTGTACCATCTTTGAAATGCAAAATAAAGGCCATAATGTATTATTCTAGCCAAGGTGCAGTTTAGAATTTGGCCACTATGTGGCAGCAGTGTGTGGAAAGTTTTAGACTGATCCAATGAACTATTGCATTTCTGTTCAAAATATTTTGTCAAGACTGCACAAATGTGCCTAATTTGTTTATTAATAACTTTTCATGTTCAAAATTGTGCACTCTCCTCAAACAATAGCATGGTATTCTTTCACTGTACTAGCTACAGTAAATTGGACAGTGCAGTTAGATTAACAAGAATTTAAGCTTTCTGCCAATATCAGAAGTTTTAACTAAATAAGGTTAAATAAAGTAAGGTTAAATAAAGTAAGGTTAAATAAAGTAAGGTTAAATAAAGTAAGGTTAAATAAAGTAAGGTTAAATAAAGTAAGGTTAAATAAAGTAAGGTTAAATAAAGTAAGGTTAAATAAAGTAAGGTTAAATAAAGTAAGGTTAAATAAAGTAAGGTTAAATAAAATAAGGTTAACTAAATAAGGTTAACTAAATACGGTTAAATAAAGTAAGGTTAAATAAAGTAAGGTTAAATAAAGTAAGGTTAAATAAAGTAAGGTTAAATAAAGTAAGGTTAACTAAATACGGTTAAATAAAGTAAGGTTAAATAAAGTAAGGTTAACTAAATACGGTTAAATAAAGTAAGGTTAAATAAAGTAAGGTTAAATAAAGTAGGGTTAATTTAAAAATATATAAACTATAGAATACCGCTGGTTTTAACACATGGAAACAGAATTCACAAAGGGAAGTCAAAGTGAATTCACAAAGGGAAGTCAAAGTGAATTCACAAAGGGAAGTCAAAGTGAATTCACAAAGGGAAGTCAAAGTGAATTCACAAAGTGAAGACATGTAAAAAATGAGTTTCTTTAAGGAGGAATTGATGGATTTTACACCTCATTGTTCTCTGTGTGAGTTTCAGTAATGCCTCGTCTCCAAAGGACTTTCTCCATGAGAGAGAGAAACGGTTTGAAAGGTCAGAGAAAGGTAGAGAGAGCAGGAGATAGAGAAAACAAGAGAGAGAGACAGGGTTAAAGAAAAAGGGAAAGAGAAAAGGAGAGAACAAAAGAGACAGACAAAGTCTGAATGATGAATGAAAGTTGAATGATGGTACAAGTAGCGTGGACAGGATGGAAATGGAACACTTATGCCTGGTGATGAATGGATGTGCAGAGGATTTTAAGGCTCTTCAAGATTCTCCAGGGGCCCTAGTTGATTCCAGGGCTCTGGGGTAATGGGATAGACTAGAGGTGAGAGAAGGGAGCGGGGGGGGGGGGGGGGGGGGGGGGGGGGGGGGGGGGGGGGTAGGAGAGGCAGGGAAGAGAGAAAAAGAGAGGAGGGTAGGAGAGGGAGGGGAAAGACAAAGAGAGGGGGGTAGGAGAGGGAGGGGAAAGAGAGAGGGAGAGAAGGAGGTAGCGAGAGAGAGAGAAAGGGAGGGAAGAGAGAAAGAGGAGGGAAATAAAGAGGTAGAGAAAGAGAGAGAAAATGAGTGAGAGAGGGGAGAAGGAGAAGAGTATCCAGGGTCATGGTGGATTGGAGAGGGGTGTAATTGTTAGCTGTTGAGAGGACCATGAGGAGGGGAGCCTGTGGGTTCAGTCCAGGCCACTCCGCTTCTTCAGGGCTCCCGTGTGTGTGTGTGTGTGTTTCTTCACTCTTACTTTCTCCCTGAGTGTGTTTGCCTCTCCTGCTTGGGTCAATGAGTGTGTGTGTAGTATGTGAGTATGCCTATTTTAGGCTCTGTGTGTGTGTGTGTGTGTGTATGTATGTGTGTGCTTGTGTGTGTGTCTTTCTTCACAACTTTCCCTCCGTTTGTATCAATGAATGAGTGTATGCCTCCTCCTTCCCATGTGTGTGTGTGTGTGTGTGTGTGTGTGTGTGTGTGTGTGTGTCTAACTCCCTGAGCTTGGCTCAGTCTCTGCTGGCTCATTATACAGAAGGTCTTGGACCGTAAGACTGGATCCTACTGTAACCCCTTCCCCTCCCTCCCTCCCTTTCTCTCTCTCATCCCTGTGCTCTGCCTCCCTCCCTCTCATCCCTGCTCTCTCCCTTCCTCCTTTCCCTGCCTACTTGTCTCTCTCTCCCACCCATGGTCCTCATTCTCTCCCTCCCTAAATCCTTCCCTCTAACCGTAGTCCTCATTCTCTCTTCCACCTCTGTCTTCCTCCTCCTTTGTGTTCTCCCCCTCTCTCTGCTTCTATCTATCCCTCCCTCTCTCTGGTCTGGTCTTGGGTCCTCTCTCCCTGCAGGCTGCGTCCCAGAGAGCTGGCATCCACCTGGAGGTTATTAACCACTAACCAGTCATCAAGTTGTGTGTGTGTGTGTGTGTGTGTGTGTGTGTGGGTGTGTGTGAGATTCTTTCCCAGCCTTTTCTTGTCCCTTCAGCCTGACTACCATTTCCAAGCTGGACCTTCCAGTCAGCTCTGTGTAGATTCACTAACCTCCATAATGGCAGTGGTTACAAATGGAGAAGAACTGACCCAGAAATATCTCATTTAGGCTCTTCATTAAAAAAATGGAACAATTTTGCGTGCCACTCCAGTCAGCCCTTTGCCACACACACACACACACACACACACACACACACACACACACACACACACACACACACACACACACACACACACACACACACACACACACACACACACAGGAAATCAACACTGCCAAACCTTCAACTCCACAACTATACCACTGACTGAACCATTTACAACATGCTGCCGGCTCCACACAGTAGAGACACAGGGTACTAAAGGACTTCTCCATCGCTGAACGCATAGCAGCCCTTCTGAGTTCATTGGGAATGTATATGAAGGTATTTTCACACTTTGTGTGTGTGCAAGGTGCCTTCCAAGTGAGGGGAAGTAACACCTTTGTGTCAAGTCATATCAATTCCCTCCTGCAATTTTGGATGTAAATACTTGTAGGATACTCTAGGAGAGATGCAGCTATTTAGGTTGTAAATACTTGTAGGATACTCTAGGAGAGATGCAGCTATTTAGGTTGTAAATACTTGTAGGATACTCTAGGAGAGATGCAGCTATTTAGGTTGTAAATACTTGTAGGATACTCTAGGAGAGATGCAGCTATTTAGGTTGTAAATACTTGTAGGATACTCTAGGAGAGATGCAGCTATTTAGGTTGTAAATATTTGTAGGATACTCTAGAAGAGATGCAGCTATTTAGGTTGTAAATACTTGTAGGATACTCTAGAAGAGATGCAGCTATTTAGGTTGTAAATACTTGTAGGATACTCTAGGGGAGATGCAGCTATTTAGGTTGTAAATACTTGTAGGATACTCTAGGAGAGATGCAGCTATTTAGGTTGTAAATACTTGTAGGATACTCTAGGAGAGATGCAGCTATTTAGGTTGTAAATACTTGTAGGATACTCTAGGAGAGATGCAGCTATTTAGGTTGTAAATACTTGTAGGATACTCTAGGAGAGATGCAGCTATTTAGGTTGTAAATACTTGTAGGATACTCTAGGAAAGATGCAGCTATTTAGGTTGTAAATACTTGTAGGATACTCTAGGAGAGATGCAGCTATTTAGGTTGTAAATACTTGTAGGATACTCTAGAAGAGATGCAGCTATTTAGGTTGTAAATACTTGTAGGATACTCTAGGAGAGATGCAGCTATTTAGGTTGTAAATACTTGTAGGATACTCTAGGAGAGATGCAGCTATTTAGGTTGTAAATACTTGTAGGATACTCTAGGAGAGATGCAGCTATTTAGGTTGTAAATACTTGTAGGATACTCTAGGAGAGATGCAGCTATTTAGGTTGTAAATACTTGTAGGATACTCTAGGAGAGATGCAGCTATTTAGGTTGTAAATACTTGTAGGATACTCTAGGAGAGATGCAGCTATTTAGGTTGTAAATACTTGTAGGATACTCTAGGAGAGATGCAGCTATTTAGGTTGTAAATACTTGTAGGATACTCTAGGAGAGATGCAGCTATTTAGGTTGTAAATACTTGTAGGATACTCTAGGGGAGATGCAGCTATTTAGGTTGTAAATACTTGTAGGATACTCTAGGAGAGATGCAGCTATTTAGGTTGTAAATACTTGTAGGATACTCTAGGGGAGATGCAGCTATTTAGGTTGTAAATACTTGTAGGATACTCTAGGAGAGATGCAGCTATTTAGGATGTAAATACTTGTAGGATACTCTAGGGGAGATGCAGCTATTTAGGTCCATGTCTCAATCCTTCCCTTGTCTTGAAGTAGGATAAAGTTGACATTAAACACTGATCTATGTTTAGATTTGTGTTTTTTTCCTTCTAATAGATGAGGTTAGGATTCTGGGAGGGTGATCTGATCCTAGATCTGTACCTAAGGGAAGCTTCATCCCATGACCAAGTCTCCTCAGCCTGTTAAGATATAGGCTGAATTCCAAATTGACCACTAACCCTTTCTCCAAAGGCTCTTTCTCTAGATCTTAACCTTACTTTAGTTAACCATACTTTATTTAACCTTCTTTAGTTAACCTTATTTAGTTAACCTCCTGTACAGTAGTTGGTGGTAAAGACCAACTTTAGGATCCATACATGTGATTGACAGCTCTCTGTGAATTCCAGTCCTCTACAAGACGAGCCCCCATGTATAACAGCAGAGAGCGCAACACTTATTCCACATTTCCTCTGACTGGGGAGAAAGAAGACCAGCTGAAGTATACTTTCAGATTTCACGCATATGATGACAGTAACATGCAATAATGTAGAGCATAACCCTTGCTTTTATGAGACTTGGCATGTCAGCCCTCTCGCTTCTTCCTTTTCTTCTCTCTCTCTCTCATTGCCTTTCTCTTCTCTCTCACGTTCCTTTTCTACTTCGCCTTCGCTCTCTCTCTCGTTGCTTTTCTCTTCTCTCTCACGTTCCTTTTCTACTTCGCCTTCGCTCTCTCTCTCGTTGCTTTTCTCTTCTCTCTCACGTTCCTTTTCTACTTCGCCTTCGCTCTCTCTCTCGTTGCTTTTCTCTTCTCTCTCTCATTGCTTTTCTCTTCTCTCTCACGTTCCTTTTCTACTTCGCCTTCGCTCTCTCTCTCGTTGCTTTTCTCTTCTCTCTCACGTTCCTTTTCTACTTCGCCTTCGCTCTCTCTCTCGTTGCTTTTCTCTTCTCTCTCGTTGCTTTTCTCTTCTCTCTCTCTCATTCCTTTTCTCCTCTCTCTCTCTCTCTCATTCCTTTTCTCCTTCGCTCTCTCTCTCGCTCTCTCTCGTTAATTTTCTCCTCTCTCTCTCTCTCTCATTCCTTTTCTCCTTCGCTCTCTCTCTCTCTCTCTCGTTGCTTTTGTCCTCTCTCTCTCTCTCTCTCATTGCTTTTCTCCTTCTCTCACTCTCTCTGTATGACTGTTTATGTGAGTTTATCCCTCCTACCTTACTAAAGTCAGATCTCAAGGTGAGACACACAGATGAATAACCCAACTCATCTCCAACCCACTGAATGGATCTCCTGTCCTCATGGTCAGTAGAGATAGGGTAGTATCAACGCATCTTACACAGTGAACTGAAGTCTGTGGTTCAGGGGTTGAATCCCTGCCTTCCATCCACTAGGTTGTGGGCTCAGATCTTACCTCTGGTGCTTTCTGTATGTTTCCACAATTCTCAACGTCAACCATACAAAGAGAAGTGTGTGAAATATGAAGAAGTTAGTGGGTTTGTGGTTAAGTCCCTGCCTTCCTCCACTAGGTTGTGAGTGTGATCCTCATTTGTTGTACGTTACTGGAAATGTCTATTACCCTGTAACTCACCCTGGGGACACTAGGGTGAGTTACATTGGGGACACTAGGTTGAGTCACATTGGGGACACTAGGTTGAGTCACATTGGGGACAGTAGGGTAAGAGAGAGCTTGATGCTCTGTGGCTCAGGTGTAAGGATCTCAACCTATAAGTACAAGGTCGCCTGTTCAAACCCAGTTGCAGCTCTGGATCATGTACTCCGCTGCAGAGTGTAGCAAGGTCCCTGGGAGAGGATGAGTGGCTACCACAAGGCCCCTGGGAGGGGATGAGTGGCTACCACAAGGCCCCTGGGAGGGGATGAGTGGCTACCGCAAGGCCCCTGGGAGGGGATGAGTGGCTACCACAAGGCCCCTGGGAGGGGATGAGTGGCTACCACAAGGCCCCTGGGAGGGGATGAGTGGCTACCGCAAGGCCCCTGGGAGGGGATGAGTGGCTACCACAAGGCCCCTGGGAGAGGATGAGTGGCTACCACAAGGCCCCTGGGTGGGGATGAGTGGCTACCGCAAGGCCCCTGGGAGGGGATGAGTGGTTACCACAAGGCCCCTGGGAGGGGATGAGTGGCTACCACAAGGCCCCTGGGAGGGGATGAGTGGTTACCACAAGGCCCCTGGGAGAGGATGAGTGGCTACCACAAGGCCCCTGGGAGGGGATGAGTGGTTACCACAAGGCCCCTGGGAGAGGATGAGTGGTTACCACAAGGCCCCTGGGAGAGGATGAGTGGCTACCACAAGGCCCCTGGGAGGGGATGAGTGGTTACCACAAGGCCCCTGGGAGGGGATGAGTGGTTACCACAAGGCCCCTGGGAGAGGATGAGTGGTTACCACAAGGCCCCTGGGAGAGGATGAGTGGCTACCACAAGGCCCCTGGGAGGGGATGAGTGGTTACCACAAGGCCCCTGGGAGAGGATGAGTGGCTACCACAAGGCCCCTGGGAGAGGATGAGTGGCTACCACAAGGCCCCTGGGAGGGGATGAGTGGCTACCACAAGGCCCCTGGGAGGGGATGAGTGGTTACCACAAGGCCCCTGGGAGAGGATGAGTGGCTACCACAAGGCCCCTGGGAGGGGATGAGTGGCTACCGCAAGGCCCCTGGGAGAGGATGAGTGGCTACCGCAAGGCCCCTGGGAGGGGATGAGTGGCTACCACAAGGCCCCTGGGAGAGGATGAGTGGCTACCGCAAGGCCCCTGGGAGAGGATGAGTGGCTACCGCAAGGCCCCTGGGAGGGGATGAGTGGCTACCGCAAGGCCCCTGGGAGGGGATGAGTGGCTACCGCAAGGCCCCTGGGAGGGGATGAGTGGCTACCGCAAGGCCCCTGGGAGAGGATGAGTGGCTACCGCAAGGCCCCTGGGAGAGGATGAGTGGCTACCGCAAGGCCCCTGGGAGAGGATGAGTGGCTACCGCAAGGCCCCTGGGAGAGGATGAGTGGCTACCGCAAGGCCCCTGGGAGAGGATGAGTGGCTACCGCAAGGCCCCTGGGAGAGGATGAGTGGCTACCGCAAGGCCCCTGGGAGGGGATGAGTGGCTACCGCAAGGCCCCTGGGAGAGGATGAGTGGCTACCGCAAGGCCCCTGGGAGGGGATGAGTGGCTACCACAAGGCCCCTGGGAGAGGATGAGTGGCTACCGCAAGGCCCCTGGGAGGGGATGAGTGGCTACCGCAAGGCCCCTGGGA